>NC_133339.1:22482784-22732784 GCF_030506205.2 Paramisgurnus dabryanus | reverse complement strand
CAGGGGGACAAGGTGGCGGCACGTGTGAAGGCTGTGGATGGGGATGAGCAGTGGATTCTTGCGGAAGTGGTCAGCTACAACCACTCCACCAACAAGTAATCTACCAGTTGATTTCAGCAAAGAGGCCACTTGCAATATTATTTTTATATGGATTCCTAAACTATTTGTTTAATCTTTTTTTAATCAGGTATGAAGTGGATGACATTGATGAAGAGGGTAAAGAGTAAGTACGGTTTCCTCTGCAAAAACTGATAGCTAAATCTAAATAGATCTATTTATACAATAAAACGGATTAAGTGTATTGCTTGTCATGTAATTGTTTCATCTTCTGTTCAGGAGACACACACTGAGTCGGAGGAGAATTATCCCTCTCCCACAGTGGAAAGCAAACCCAGAGACAGACCCAGAGGCTCTGTTCAGTAAAGACCAGCTGGTGCTGGCGCTTTATCCACAAACCACATGCTTTTACAGAGCCTTGATCCACACGCCACCACACCGGGTGAGGGACATAAAACTGGAAAGAAAGGACGGATTGATTGAAGTGTAGTAATGGAGGAATTAGAGATGCTTCTATAAGATACATTATTTGTGAGCATGTCTGTGAAATCCACCCTCATAGAGTCTCATAGAGTTAACATTGATTTTATTTTTTGACATGGCATTACTCAATCAATATATCAAGGTGTTATATGCTCTTTACATTATGTACGTTTATAAAAAAAGGAAATATAAAAAATGACTTTAGCTGGGTTTTCACAGACATATAGCCAAAAGTATGCACAGAACCAAACATCACTCCTGTATGTGTTGGTTAAGTAGGTGCATTCAGTTCAAATACATGGAGGCACAAGAAATGACAAGCTAGGCCAGTTATATATAAGTAGATAATATTTTTCTCATAATTATACAAATTTCACTTTTTTTCAGCCCCAGGATGACTACTCTGTGCTGTTTGAAGATACTTCTTATGCTGATGGCTATTCGCCACCTCTCAACGTTGCCCAGCGATATGTAGTGGCCTGCAAGGAAAACAAAAAGAAGTGACAGAAGGAAACAAAAGCGAAAGAATAAAAAATGGATAAAGAATAAAATATGGAACGTTGTTTGCAAAAAGTAATGTCAACCGCATCATAGTGATTATTATGATAAGGAGTGAAAAAAATGTGAACAGAGCAACCAGTCTATGTTTTGATGTTTGTTTATTTTTCTCTGTTGTAAATAATGTTGGTATGTTTTATACTGCATCTTTTTGTATGATGTTAATGTGGGTCTAGTTGCACTGCAAGTGAATTATGCAGAAAATAAAACCGTTTTGAAAGTTATACAATTAAAAGTCTGTGACCAATAATAATATCTAGAAGTGTTTGGGGTGGATCAATGGCTTTTTATTTATTTAATTTGGCCCTCCCCAGTCCTTTTGTTAATTCATGTTTGAAGTTTAAATTAATAAACATCAATCTATATTGTTAAAATTCATGCTGAATCTACTTTTATAAATCCGCTACTACAGAGCTTAGTATCAACATTCGCTTTGTGACGTCACTCGGCATGCGCGAACGGCGTTGAGCGCGCGGAAGCGGATCATGGCTGATCGGGTGAGATATCTGTTATGATGTTCTGTAAGAAGTTAAAAGAGTTTTGCAGCTTTAATTTGGACCGTTATCTTCAAATAGATATTGACTTTACACCTACGGACGTTCATTGTCAGAAATCAACGCAACATTCTTCCATGTAGTTTGGCTGTAAACACTAGCACACTTGCTAATCAGTGATGGTGTTGATAAATTAGCATTAACGTTAGTCATAATTAGCATTACTTAATTTACCGCTTGTTTAGATTACATACGCTCCCATCTGTTCGTATTTCACATTGATTTATCAGCTTGTTTAAATCTTAATAGACTTTACTGTACGCAGTTATTAATAATGTTATTGTCCTGTGTATATTTCATTATAGCGATAAAACATAAAATTTTTTTAATTATAATAAAACTGTAGTAACCGTGCATGTTTGCGAAATAAATAAATTGTTTATAACAAAAAAATTGTTAAACTATGTAGGTTATACAGCAGTGCCTATATGGGCTGCACGGGCTGCCATCAATCAGGATGTGGCCCAAAGTTGATTGACAGCATGCCAGGGCGAATTGCAAAGGGTCTTGAAAAAGAATGGTCAACACTGCAAATATTGATTCTCTTTTCATAAACTGTATTTAATTGTCAATAAAAGCCTTTGACACTTGCTTGTGATTTGAAATGCTTCTAATTATACTTTTGTAGAATTTGCGAAAATTTATATTTGTGTCATTCTTAAAACTTTGAGAATCTTTGGGTGTAGCGACTTATGTTACAAATAATTAAGCAGTGTATTTAAAGTGTATGTTTAATGTGTTTACAGTGTGGTATAACAATATATGTTATTCTAGACATCAGACAGTGACGGGGATGCACCTGTATCAGACTCTCCAAAACAACGTCCCAAACGTCGCCGCATTATCGACCCCACATCCATCACAACAGTACCCATTTATTCCAACAAGGTGGGTTAAACACCACGGTTTCTTTCTTCGATGACAGCAAACAATTGGCAAGGATTTCAAAAACTGCTGTCTTTTTGAAATCTTTTATCACACCATACATTAAACGTATTAAGGTCTTGGTGACCTTTCAAACGTTTAACTATAGCTGTATTGGTTTATGTTAAATCACATGTTCATTCTGTTTTAGGTAAACAGGTCCTTAAATCTGAAGCCAACGACTTTCACACAAAGCAACCTCACAGGTAATTCAGTGGTGCTCCAAAATTTCTAATTATTTGTAAAATAAGATAAAAGTCTTTGCTTAATGTAAATGTAATGTAGCACACCACACTGCTTTTAGCAAGTTGGCCTCTTGATTTAATATTTTTTTATTTATTCTATAACCTGTGTAGGCTAGATCCAATGTCACCATCACCTTTCTCTTTAAAATTACAGAGGAGGAAAAGGATGGTCCTCTATGGTCTCCGCCTCCACCACGAACAGAGAAACAGTCAACAAGCATCAATCTGAGTGATTCAGAGGAGGAGCCACAACAGATTCAAGCTCAGTAAGCAATCAGACTGACTTTGTTTTTTTCACTGAATAGAAAAATAATATAAATCATATTGATTAAATTGTGCACTTTAACATGATTGGGATAATGTTTTAGTTAATAATGCATATTTTACATTGTTTAGATATCAGTGAAATATAAATCAATATTGTTTATTTAAATTTCAGTAACTATTTCATTTGCCAAGAGTACATTTTGACATGTGTGTGTATAACCAGAATAATCAAGGTTTTTAGTATATTTTTTTATTGCTACGTGGCAAACAAGTTACCAGTAGGTTCAGTAGATTCTCAGAAAACAAATGAGACCCAGCATTCATGATATGCACGCTCTTAAGGCTGTGCAATTGGGCAATTAGTTGAATTAGTTGAAAGGGGTGTGTTCAAAAAAATAGCAGTGTGGCATTCAATAACTGAGGTCATCAATTTTGTGAAGAAACAGGTGTGAATCAGGTGGCCCCTATTTAAGGATGAAGCCAACACTTGTTGAACATGCATTTGAAAGCTGAGGAAAATGGGTCGTTCAAGACATTGTTCAGAAGAACAGCGTACTTTGATTAAAAAGTTGATTGGAGAGGGAAAAACCTATAAAGAGGTGCAAAAAATGATAGGCTGTTCAGCTAAAATGATCTCCAATGCCTTAACATGGAGAGCAAAACCAGAGAGACGTGGAAGAAAACGGAAGACAACCATCAAAATGGATAGAAGAATAACTAGAATGGCAAAGGCTCAGCCAATGATCACCTCCAGGATGATCAAAGACAGTCTGGAGTTACCTGTAAGTACTGTGACAGTTAGAAGACGTCTGTGTGAAGCTAATCTATTTTCAAGAATCCCCCGCAACGTCCCTCTGTTAAAAAAAAGGCATGTGCAGAAGAGGTTACAATTTGCCAAAGAACACATCAACTGGCCTAAAGAGAAATGGAGGAACATTTTGTGGACTGATGAGAGTAAAATTGTTCTTTTTGGGTCCAAGGGCCACAGGCAGTTTGTGAGACGACCCCCAAACTCTGAATTCAAGCCACAGTACACAGTGAAGACAGTGAAGCATGGAGCATGATATGGGCATGTTTCTCCTACTATGGTGTTGGGCCTATTTATCGCATACCAGGGATCATGGATCAGTTTGCATATGTTAAAATACTTGAAGAGGTCATGTTGCCCTATGCTGAAGAGGGCATGCCCTTGAAATGGTTGTTTCAACAAGACAATGACCCAAAACACACTAGTAAACGGGCAAAGTCTTGGTTCCAAACCAACAAAATTAATGTTACGGAGTGGCCAGCCCAATCTCCAGACCTTAATCCAATTGAGAACTTGTGGGGTGATATCAAAAATGCTGTTTCTGAAGCAAAACCAAGAAATGTGAATGAATTGTGGAATGTTGTTAAAGAATCATGGAGTAGAATAACAGCTGAGAGGTGCCACAAGTTGGTTGACTCCATGCCACACAGATGTCAAGCAGTTTTAAAAAACTGTGGTCATACAACTAAATATTAGTTTAGTGATTCACAGGATTGCTAAATCCCAGAAAAAAAAATGTTTGTACAAAATAGTTTTGAGTTTGTACTGTCAAAGGTAGACACTGCTATTTTTTTGAACACACCCCTTTCAACTAATTCAACTACTTGCCCAATTGCACAGCAGCCTTAAGAGCGTGCATATCATGAATGCTGGGTCTCGTTTGTTTTCTGAGAATCTACTGAACCTACTGGTAACTTGTTTGCCACGTAGCAATAAAAAATATACTAAAAAACCTTGATTATTCTGGTTAGTCACATTGTACTGCTATTATTTTGAACAAGACTGTATATATATATATATATATATATATATATATATTAGTTATAATATTAATTAAAATATTATATTATAATTTTTTCTTTTTTCCAGCTGTATTGCAACCATCAACACTTTTAACCTACTATAATTTATACGTTATCTTTACCTTCAGGGAAATTCTTCGCTCCCCCTCTCCACCTCCACCATGTAGTCCACCGGTCAAACAAAGCAGACAGGCAAACCAAAAAATAAAGTGAGTGTCATCTTTAGTAATGATCTGTCTGTGACAGAGATCATCTGAGGTGGTTTTTAGCATGACTTTTCTCATCCGCTCTAGTTATCATACATTTTCAAACAGTGGTATCATATTTCCAGGAGGATAAAGAAGTAACAGTATTAGAAGTAATACAATAAACAAACAATAAGCCCAAAGAAAATCATGGGATTTGATATTATCTCTTTCTTCTGTGTTTTCAACAGGAAATTGGATGCTATTGGCTCTTTTGCTTGTCTGTCGCCTGTGTATCAAGAACCCGTTATTGAGTACAGAAACTCTCCATCTCCTGTAAATGATGATGATGATGATGAGATCATCATTCTTTCTGACAACAAACGGAAAAGACGTCACCCGAATACTGAGCACAGTGACGTGGCACGAGAAATCTCACTAAAATTCCGTTGTCGAACAGAATTGCACAAAATTCCAATACTTTCTGTAAGTAAGAGTAAATACTGTATGCATTTGCAGGCTTTGAAATCTTGACCTAGACTATAAAAAAAATTCAAGCTTCCTGGAGATAGGTGTTTTTATATGTATGTGACTTTCAATTGCAGACAGCCCCTTTGAGTAAAGCTGTGGAACAGCTGGCCATTAAACTTAGTGTCCGGCCCAGCCAAATTCTGTTATTAAGAAAAGATGTTGAACTCCCGGTTCACTCCTCCGTCAGTGAGCTGGGACTTGGCATAGCTGACATCATAGGTAATAAAAAATCTTTATTGATTAAAGGTTTTCAAACTTTAATTTATTTGCAATCCAACTGCATTCATCACTTTTCAATTTCTCCAGACTGTGTAATAAAAGAGGATAAACAAGACGACAATACTAAATGTGATGTCATTACTCTGCGACTGCAAGGCAAAGAGAAAGGATCAACGCAGGAGTATTCAGTGCAAAAGGTGTGTTATGTCACACTGGATGCTCTGCATCTTAAATATAGTGGCTTACTGTCTTCAAATATGGTCATTTTATTTGGTAACTCTTAATCTCTTTTTTTATTTAAGACTGCTCCTATAGGATCCATCCTGTCTCAGTATATTTCTGGTCTTCCGGCCAGTGACAGGCGGAGAGCTAAATTCCTCTTTGATGGGTCAAGAATCTCACATAATCAGACTCCAGCTGAGCTAGAAATGGAGGATGGGGATGTCATTGAAGTCTGGGCTTAAACGCTTTTACTTTGTATTGTTTGGCGTTGCGTACCAACACCATGTTCTAGATGCAATGTAATATGTGTCTTGTTTCTGCGGTTCATAAGATCTTATCGCTTTTGCTGAAATACAACTTTTGATGTCTTTTTGTAAAAAATATAAAATTCATTTTTACATTGTTTATGTAAGCCAGATTTATTTAAGAATTGTTTAAATGTTCATTATTTTTAATATAAAACATCAAATTGATTAAAATACATTTAATAAAAATTGACTTTTTTAAATTCCATTGCTTCATTTACTGTCTGCCTAAATGTGACTCTAAATCATATTTCACTGCAGCATGCTATTCATGTGAACTCATGTTATCTCAGGTCATTGATCAGCTCAAACTATTAATCACTCTTTTACATTTGCATTAGTTAGTGCTAATAAAACACTAGTGATTCATCAGTAAAGTAGCAAACGCTAACAAAAGATTTAAACTCATTGCTGATTTTGTTAGCATCTTTTATCATTGTTTTTTGGAGTAATGTAATAAACAGTGAAAAAACGAATTAGTTTAGATAATCTGAATTAATTATTTTGAATTCTTCTAGTCACACATTTAGAAATGCTAATAAATAATATAAAAAAAACTAAAGTTATAAACAACAAAAAATAATGTCTTGTAATAACATTTTCACATGCTGTATTCGACATCGATTATTACTCTTTAAAATATTGCAATAATTGTGTCGGGTGGGTGTCTTTTTTTTTTTTTTTGAAAATATAAAGAATATACATAAATTTAGGGAAATAGAAAACAAGTTACAGACAGAGTTTAACTTGCAGACAATTGAATAATAATACAAGGAAAAAGGAAAACAAACAAAAAAACAAACAAACAAATCAGTAATTGGTTTGCATAAGGTTAAACTGTAGTGTCGGGTGGGTGTCACATGACTGGGCAGCGGAAGTACTGCGTCACACCAATATGGCGACGTGCTGAGCTCATCGATCGGCAACAACAACAACTCGTTCCGCTGCACAGTTTGGTTCAGAGCCCTCCACTGAAATTTAAAGATGTCCACACGGGAGGTCAGGTAAAGGTAATATCCTAAAACATTTCGAAAATTCAAAGGTATCCAAAAAGCGGCCGGGAACAGAACTTTGAGGACGCGTCTATCTCTGCTTTGCATTTTCCAGGTAAACAACAACACCGCAAACGTCAAGGCACAAACTTTACACATGCATTTAAAATCCAGTAATGTATTTCACATGTATAACAGTTCGTTTCGCTTTATTAATAAGAGGTCTGCCTTGCATATATAAAACGACTGGGAGCTTGTTCCTTAGTTTATTGGTTTAATATTTTGCTTTTCCAGGAAAAAGGTTGCTTTCTGTAACTAACAGTTACATCTAAAATATAATAGAGTGCTGTACACAACAACATTTTGGTTTTTGCTTATTTAAAACACTGCATGTGAAATGTTGCCTAACGTAGTGTCTGTTACCTACATAGACAAGTATTGGTCAACAGCAGTCATCACATGTGACCAGTCAGCACAAACATGTTGGGTTTGGTTGGATTCAGCTGACATGCTTATCTTAGTTCAAAGACACAGATTACAAAAAGTGGATAAAGAGTCTTCTGTCAAAAAACAAAATCTTCCTTAGGTCAGGTTTAGATATTGTGTTTAGGCAATAATTTTATTTTCATGGGTTGATGCCATTCCTTAGTAATTAAGCTGTAACATAGTGACACTGCCTCTGAATGATATTACAAACGTCAAAGTTTGATTTAGCTCACTTTAGTTTCAATCAACAGTGAATATTAAAGATATCAAGGTTGTAATGTTTACATTATACATGATGGTTTTTATATTGAAAACAGTAAATCACAAGAAACGGTTAACTTATAAGCAGGGTCACATGTGTCCAGATGTTCATGTGTTGTTATATTTAGTAATATCAGCACATACACAGCTTTCTCTTAACATTACTCCCAACCCTGTTTTCCCCCAGTCACTGTATTCACGTGACATTCTGGTAAGATTTTACATCACACGACATGCATCTGTGTCTACTTCCCATTTTCGGTGTCTGTGTTATACTCCCGATGAATTCGGTTATACATACTTTATGCATTCAGTCCCAGTGGAGTCTGCTGTAGTTTAGTGCACTAGACCTTGGCAGACTTTTCTTGACTAATGGTTCATCTCACAGAAGTTACATCCTCATATTTAAGGTTGAGATTAGATCATTGACAGTTTGCATATGTATTCAGTCAGTGTATATGCTCAGGCAGCAGTGGACTTTATTTTTGCTCTTTAGCGACTGTTTCAACACTTTTGTTTTACTTCTGGAAGGATTTTTTGTGACAGACCAAACCAACTACATTGCAGTAACATTTGACTAAATCTTGTCATTTAGGCATTTAGCAGACTCCTTGTATTTTGTTTTGTGTATTTGCAAACACATTGCCGAAACATTTGGCTTCTGTTTGTTAAAAAGATTTGTTCTTTAATCTCTTGTTCATTATTTTCTGCAGCAGTGATGTCAGGTGAGCCTGCGGACACCACGCCCTTCTTCTCAGATGATAATGAGGGGGAGGGGCCTACAGAGAATGGGGCGGTGTCATCTCCACCAGAGGAGGAGTCGGCTAGTGGAGTGTCTAGTAGTAGAGCTATACTGACGGTAGCTGTACTCTGCTATATCAACCTACTGAACTATATGGACAGATTCACTGTCGCAGGTAACAAGTGCCATTGATCTTTTTGTAAAAGTTCAAGTTGAACTGAAACTGAAATTCACTGGCATGTCACGTAAAGCACGGGGCAAAGATATACTGAAATGAGTGTCTGTACGCATGACCTCAGTTCATACTAGTCCATCTTGTTCTTTTTGTTCCTGTTTATAGAGTTAAAGGTAAATCACATGATTAATTGTAAAGAATTATAGCCGAATAAGCAGGTTAGATGTGGTTTTGCATCAGTTTGTACATGTGTTATTGTTTATCAAGGTTAGTGAACATACTTTTGGCTTTAGCTGTAGAGACATTTGTTGCAATGCAAAAACAAATTCTTTCACTTCCTAAGTTCCTACACTGTTTTTACTGATTTAAATTTTTTTAGTACAAAGTAATTTTCAAATGGCCTAACTTACATTAAGCGATTTACACTTTTCTGGTTAAAATGTAAAATAGTAAGTTGAAATTACCCAATGTGATTATACTTAAAAATGTGGGGTGGTTTCCCGGACAGGGGTTATCCTAGTCCCAGACTAAAATGTATGCTTGAGCTCCCTTAATTTGAAAACATCTTGCACTAACATATCTTAACATATATCAGTGCCATTATTTTGTCTCAATGCACATCAGTATTGTTTTTTGTAATGTTTTTATGCTTGTAAAAACGACTTAAATGTCCGGAATTAATTTAAACCCTGTCTGGGAAACTGCCCTACGGTGTAATAATGAGTGTTTGATTTATTAATAGAGCTGCTGATAGACTTCAGTGTTGTTATTTAATATTGAATTAATATATTGACATGAAAAGTTGAACTGTGATAACACTAATATCCTATGTTAACAGGTGTACTTACTGACATTGAGAAATTCTTCAAAATTAGCGATGGAAAATCAGGGCTGCTTCAGACGGGTGAGGATTATTGTGAATATGTGGGATTCATACTTGTCATGAGATTGTATGGGTGTAGAAATGTTAATGTTTTATTTGACATTTTCTCTCATCATTGTTCTTAGTTTTCATCTGCAGTTACATGTTCCTGGCTCCTCTGTTCGGTTACCTGGGCGACAGGTATAACAGGAAGTTGATCATGAGTGGTGGGATTTTGTTCTGGTCTATAGTGACACTGGCCAGCTCCTTCGTCGGCAAAGATGTAAGTCCCGCACTGTATCCGTCAGGCTTTCCAAATGCTTAAAAATCAGCTTTATATGCAAACACCATTTCGTTCAAATACTTTGATCATATAACTTTCAATTCTGACTCAGATTGTTGTTGCCTTTGATTTAGTGTTTTAAAGATTTAAAGCGTTATTAGGAATGATGAGAGATCTGATTGTATTTTTTTTAGCATTTTTGGGCGCTGTTGTTGACCCGGGGGCTTGTGGGTGTAGGGGAGGCCAGTTACTCCACAATCGCACCCACCATCATTGCTGATCTGTTCATCAAGGAGAAAAGGACCAACATGCTTTCCATTTTTTACTTTGCCATTCCTGTGGGCAGGTGAGGACACACACACACACACACACACACACACACACACACACACACACACACACACACACACACACATACAAAACTTTTTAAATTCCAATAAAGTAATATGCTCACTTTCAACTCAAAAAACATTTCTAAAACAATGACTTTGGTTCTTCCCCATTCATTTACTTCACTTTAAGTAAGATGTCACACTGTGGCTTCTACAGAAACAGTATCATTACCTAACATCCAAGGTCTTTTAAAAGGCCAATACATTAGGGCTAAAACTCTGTTTCTCTGTAAAGAATATTGGATTGAATGGGGTTTTTTTCTAGTGCTGAACTCTTATTCACATCTGTTATTTTATCTCTTCAGTGGTTTTGGGTATATAGTGGGTTCACGCGTGGCTGCTGTGGCTAAAGACTGGCACTGGGCTCTTCGGGTACGTCCGCCCCATCAATTCTTCCTGATTAAATAATATTTTTAAGTGTGTTATACGTATATCTGTTAAACAGTTTTTTGAATATCTCTTTCTGTTGCTCTCTCTGCCGTTTGCTGTGTATTTTTCTTTAATAGGTGACCCCTGGCCTGGGGCTGCTGGCAGTGATCCTGTTGATATTTGTGGTTCAGGAGCCAAAGCGCGGGGCGATCGAAGCTCATTCAGAGGATATGCTGCACAGAACCAGCTGGCTGGAAGACATGAAAGCGCTCTGCAGGAAGTGAGTCATCAAGAGCTCATGTTGCTCATGTCATGTTCATATATATATGTGCGTGTTTGTGTATATTTGTGTGTTATATATATAATGTATGTATATATGCATATATATGAATATATGTCAAGCAGGGCACTTGTTAATATCTGATAATTTTGGGGGTTTTTCTCCAGCAGTTGCTTTTGCTAACTACTTCCACGACTAAAGCTGTTATCTGAGACGTAAATGTATAATAAAATAAGCTGATTAGTTTGGAAACACTTAACTGAAATGTTTCTCATAATTTTAAAAATCATTTAAGGTATATGTTTAAAAGTTTGAAATTACTTTAGTATATCAAAATATAGTTGTGCCAAACTAATTAATTTCTTTCATTAGAAAACAAAAATTTGATTATTTTATTTTTAAATTGATGACTAAATAAAAGCAGCTAATAAGAGCACAGAATAGAAGTGGACTCCTTCAGTGTTGTTTAAAAAGCATGACTAGATAGATAGATAGATAGGTATATAGATAGAAAATATTATTTTCTACCTAAAATTTATATCTTTTTCTCTTCCTATTTAGCCATAGTTTTGTTCTGTCCACGTTTGGCTTCACAGCTGTGGCCTTTGTGACAGGATCTTTGGCCCTGTGGGCTCCTGCATTTTTATTCAGAGCGGGTGTCTTCAATGGTGAGAAACAGCCATGTTTCAAGGACAACTGTGACGACTCTGGCAGGTAATTCCCCAATTCTTTCTGTTACTTTTGGCATAATGTTAGTGGTTCGTTGGTTTTTTGCTGTTACCTCTTCTTATATTACATTTATATTAAAAAACAATTCTGATGTAAAGTAGAAAGGTTAATATGATGCCTGTTATTTTTGATATTGACTACAGGTTTGATATAACAATATAGGCTGATATTGATTATAACCTATATTTAAGGAATTATATAAATATAATTTGCAATAATGCTATATATTTTATTGCATATACTATATATTTAACTCAGTCCCCGCTAGGCTTTTTTTTAAAAGTTACCTGCCAGCATTTTTTGTAATTTTCACAAAGTTTCGCAAAATGCATTACAAAAAAATTTTCTTCTAAAAATATATAAACATAAAAATATATCAAATGAAAGAACAGACCCTCTGCTTTCAAACAAACAATAAACAAACAAACAAAACGGGGAAAAAAAACGTTTCATCCTATCTAAATTTTTTTTCTCTGCGTATAAACTCTTAAATATGAATATTTTTTTAGCAAAAAGCTGAAATAATGGCATTTTTGTGAAGTAATTTTGTTACAGATCAGATTCAGAATGATTATCAAAACATACACAGAGTTTAAAATTAGTAAAAAAATTGCTTCAGTTTTTTTATAAATTCGGTTAAGTACGCCGTCTAGTGAATAATCGCGGTATTACAGATTAACATCAAACTTCATCAGGAACATGTTTTCTCTTAATTGACGCGAGAACTTGTCAATGGCGGGGAAAGCGTTAATAATTTTCCTGTTTTTCTATGGTTATTTTTTTTCTTTGCATTTCTTGTGAAGCTGCATTAATGCAATAAAACATTGTTAAACCCAATATACAAATAAATGTGACTTGACTGTTTTGTGTGTACAAAGTGCTCTACTAATGTTCCTGTGCTCTCCCTTAGCCTGATTTTTGGTATCATCACAATTGTCACTGGTATCCTGGGTGTGGCTAGTGGCGTGCAGGCCAGCAAGAAACTGAGGACGAAAACCCCACGCGCTGATCCACTGGTCTGTGCGACAGGACTCCTCCTTGCCGCTCCTTTTCTCTATCTGTCCATCATGTTTGCTCAAGTTAGCACGGTGGCCACTTATGTAAGTCCTTCCTTTACCTTTATATTTGTCTGTGTGTGTTCCTCATCCTGAAAACGTTTGCAGTTTTATACCGATACCGCAGTCATATAGCAGTGGCTGAATGTAGGGCAGTTTTATGCTGACTGTAATAGTGGTTTTGTACTAAATGCAAGTATGTGTGTTCTTGTTGTTTCACCAGGTTTTTATTTTCTTTGGCGAGACGTTCTTGTCGATGAATTGGGCCATAGTTGCAGACATTCTTCTGGTGGGTTTCCTTTTCTATTTGGATGTCGTATCACTTCAAAATGCTAGAAATGTAGTGCATATGGCAATGTTGATGTTGATTTGTTTCCCTATCCTCTCAGTATGTAGTGATCCCCACACGGCGCTCCACAGCAGAGGCCTTTCAGATCGTCCTCTCACACCTGCTGGGTGATGCTATCAGCCCTTACCTCATCGGAGTGGTGGGTCTCTCTCTCTCACACACACATAGACAAGTTTCAAAGATGTTATTTATCTGGATGCCAATAAACACGTTGTCCCCGTTTCTTTCCCCTCCTCCGTGTTTAGGTATCAGACTCGATAAAGTCATCAGATTCGTACATGTGGGAGTTCCGTTCTCTTCAGATATCCCTCCTGTTGTGCTCTTTTGTGGCCGTGGGGGGCGGAGCTTTCTTCCTGGCAACGGCCTTCTTTATCGAGAAAGACCGAAATCTGGCTGAAAATTATGTGCCCTCTGGTAAGGGATCCAGGTGGTTCTCATCCTTTGTAATTCTTATTTTTCCCATTGTGAAGGTTAATATATCAGGGTTCCCACAGGTCTTTGAAATCCTTGAAAGTTGGTGAGTCTGAGGGAAAAATTCAAGGCCCTGGGAAGTTCTTGGAAATATACATACATAGATACAGGTCATTGAAAGTGCTTGAAACCAAAATGCTTTTTTGCATAGTTGTGTTTGACACATGAAATCATCCTTATGTAACTGTTATTCCCTGAAAAGGGAATGAGACGCTGTGTCTTCCTTGCCATACTTCCTGCGTCCCTGTAAGCCATCTTTGGCAATATTTCAGACAGTGATATACTTCCTGGCTCCCGCGTCACCCTATCTTTGTCGTTAAGCCTCACCATTGGTTGATTTTGATATACACATTCAGACGCACTTACCCCTGGGGGCGTCACCAAAGTGTCACCGCAGTGACGCAGCGCAGGTTCCCTCGAAAGGAAACTGTAACAACTTGATGTTAACTTGCTCTCACTTGATATGTGTCCCCACATTTAGTCCTTGAATTTGAGAGTTTTGCCCCTGGAAAGTCCTTGAAAGGTCCTTGAATTTGAAGTTAACAAAGGTTTGGGAACCCTGTATATGATCACCCCTCCACACAGCCTATGATTTAATCATCTGGAGGTCTGATTTGTTGTTTTGTCATTGTGTTTTCAATTAATTGACCAGATTGTACATAAATAATTCTTCTTTCGGAAAGCAGTTTTAAAGGATTATTATAGTTTTAATACATCTTAATATCTTTTTACATTTATTTTATTTACTGATTTCTACATTGTCATAAAGGTTCTTTACATTATGTAGGATGACTAAGACATCAAGCACAGTTCACAGTTAGTGTCACATTTTGTCATTTAGGGCCACTTTGTCATTGTTTAAAGGGGACAGAGAATGAAAAACCATTTTTACCTTGTTTTTGTTGAATAATGGTAGTCTAGCCACATTCACAAACATACAAAAAGTGCTAAACATGCTAAACATCTCAGTCTCATAGAAATTCCTCTTTTAGAAATGTCAGCCAGAAAACGGCCCAATCTGAAAAACTGATGCTTATGACATCACAGGCATCTCACTGCCCCTCCACTTTAAAATAATTGGCTAAATTTTTTGAGATAGCAGCAAGGTCAGCCAATCAGTAATGAGATTGCAAGTTAAGCCAGTAGGGGGAGCCAAATAGGTGCAAAACCACTTGTTTAAAATCCCCCACCCTAATAGAGCTATCTTAGAGAGGTTTTTAGGAAGCTTCTAAGGCATTACAGACCCAAACAAAACATTTTTTGTCTACATGTCACATCACAGAACAAGGATAAATACCCGTTCAATCATTCTGTGTCACCTTTAAGTCTGTTATACTTATGTACGTTTTCTTATTTTTTCAGATGATGCACCAATTGTTGTTCCAAAGAGAGGCAGGTCCACTAAAGTTTCAGTGTCGAGCGTTTTAATTTGAGGAGACAAAAGGATCGGTATGGTTCTCGACTCGGGGACCAGCACTGTGATTGGTTTAGGCAAAACACTGTTTGTGCCGTCCACAGCCAATCCTGCAGAAATGTCAGACACATAATCGCTGACTGGACAATCTCCACAATTGGGGAATTTTATAGTAATTTATTATGCTTATGTTTTTTTATTTTGTTTATATCCTTAACACCAAACCATTGATTTGGAAACATCAAAACTAACAAAAATTCTGAAATGTGTTTCTTGGATGTTCTGCTTTCCAGGAGTGACACAAAGAATGGAACACGGTTATTATTTCGAGACATTGTTTTACATTTAATTGACATGCATATATTTGTGTTTTAGATTTCATACAATGTAAAAATGAGATTTTAGACCCTGTTATTGAAAAGGCTCTGAATGGATTTTGCAAATGGCCATCTATCGGTGGCTGTCCTCATAGCAACATATTACTAAAACCTAAGGCACTGTCATTTTTTTTTATTTTTTGCATTTTATGCAACAAACTGACTAAAAAACTAGCAGAATCCGACTTAAGCAATGCACTGAGGCTTGCCTATGATCTGCCTTTACAACAACATGTCTTTTATGTTTTATTGCTTTTCTTTCATGCAACATTTCAGATTTTTTTAGGATCTTTTAGAAAGGAACCAAAAAACAAACACTAAAGCCCCCATCACATGATTTAAACATTAGGCTTTTTAATTTTGTAATATTTTAACTGAAAGCAGGTTATTGTGCATTCCTTATACTGTGGTGTTTTTATTTTTGTTAAAGAGTTTTTCCCCCAACGGCAATACATTGAGCTAATTTACAAGACATTGCTTGTTAATCTTATTTTCTTACTGTTACTTTTTTAATATTAAATGACAGATTAGCTCTAATTTGTGTCTTTTTGGTCAGTATGTCCCTTCAAACATCTTGTCTTTTTGTGTTTCTCCTACCCGTCCTAATAATAGCAAGTTTTTACTGCAACTTTTGCTTCGTCTCTTTTTCTTGCATGTTTTCTTCAGTCTCTCTCTGCAGTGGCATAAATGAAGATCAGAAGGTTTTCAGTTGCTGTGGTTTCCTGTTTGTAGGTGGGATATAGAGATGCAAAAGTTGTTTGGTGAATTTGCTCCGAAAAGGTCTCGTGAATGAATTATGAACACTTAAGAGCCTGAATCGAAACAATCACTCTTTGTGCGGTGGAAAATTGGCTGAATGTTGTTTTGCTTGTGTGAGAGCAGACTCGTACCCGTATTGTTCCTGTAATTTTTGCTTGTTTGTGTAGGCAACAGAAACACCACAAAATGCCATGAGAGTGGGTGGGAAGATTGAGAGACTATGACTCACTGTCGGCAATAATCAAGCTCAGAGTTCAGCAACGATTTAAAAGCAATTTTCAATTTTAAAAAATTTATACGTTCTTAAAAATAAAGGTGGTTCAAGATGCTATGGAGAACCATTTTTGGCTAAACGGTTCCATAAAGAACCTTTAACATCCAAAGGACCCTTCTGTCAAAAAAGGTTCTTTGTGGTGAAAAAAGGTTCTTCTGATTATAAAAGCATGCAAAAAATGGTTCTTTTATGGTATCTTTTTATAAAGCACAACATTTTAAACTAATGTAGGTCAATCACATGCACACACGTTGCTTTTAGTGGCATATTTGGCTGTGGTCTACAAATAAATGAAAAACAAGCGAACGGAAAAAATCTGCATGGTGACAGAAAAGACAGAAGCCGAATGTTCAGATGAAAGAGTAGATAATGAGGGAGGTGAAATGAACGGGAAAGCAGCCACTTAGAGCGATAAAGAGGAGGAAAAGAGATGCTGAGTGGCGCAGGTGACGGAGCTGCACTTTCAGTCAGCCTATGAGAGGAGAGAAAGCGAGTGCAGAGGGTTTTTGCGGCAAAGGCCGTGTAGTTCAGAACACATTTTAACGGCTCGCATAAAAAGTAAAACGTAAGCTATCAGGTTTCGACTACTTGAGCGCATATGAAGAGACTGAATGATTGCAGAAATTCAGGTTGGGAAATCTAGTAAAGGTGGAAAAGTGAGGAGAGAGGTAGTGGACCTAAGAAGCGAGAAGGGGCAAGCTGTGTGGGTAGAAGAATTAAAAATGATGGCACCCTCAGTGTGAGCTGTGACTTAGGTGTGAGTTTACAATCTGCAGTGTGTGAACTGGTCTCCACAGTGTGGTTAAAAGTTTCTGCTGAGCAGAAACGTGTGCTGGCTTGACTCACTTTGCTGCTGCTGCTAAAAAGGTAAGCATCATTTTTTTTTATCTATTTCATGTTTTACTGACTGAGTTAAAGTTTGAAAAAAATCTCATGTTAAAAATTATGTATTTAGAGTTTACTATGATACAATACCTACTGTAGTAGAGTAAAAGCGTAAGCTGAAAACGCCATACAATAATTTTCTTTTTGCCGTTTATAAACTACACTCCTAAAATTGTCTTTGAATAGTTGCACAACAGAACAGTTCAATGTAATAGAAACAGGGTCCTACAGACCATATAAAGAATAGAAAAGGTTCTCCTTTGACTTGACTTAGCTTCTTTGGAGAACCAAAAATGTATCTATGTTTAGTCTGTAAACCCTTTCAGATCCTTTAATTGTAACTGGACTTTATATAAGCAATCCTGAGTGTTTCAAATTCTCTCTCTTTTAAAAAATAAAGGTGCTTAAGGTGCTTCACAGCTATGTCATAGAAGAATCATTTTTGGTTAATCAAAGAACCATTTGTTGTATACCTTTAAATAATCAACTTTTTTAAAGGTTTTTAGATGTTAAAGGTTCTTTATGGAACCATTCAGTCAAAAATGGTTCTATGGCAACGTGAAGCACCTTTATTTTGTAATTCATCAGAACCCAGTCCAGATGTGTCCACTACTTTAATCCACTACTTTTCGTCTGCATTGTATTTTAAAAATCTTATTAGATGTATTTATCTGTGAGTGTAAGCAATTTAACAGTCAATTAAATGTTAATTTTTTATCATATTTAGGAGTGATATATTAAGTCAAATCTGCTTGTTTGTAATTTTTCATTTCGGATTTTTCCTAGGTTTCTTTCTAGTTGTTTTTAATTTTGTGTAATTGTACTCAAGCTCATTTAAATAACATAACATAAAAGTACGGAAAATTGCACTGAACTGATTTTATATTAACACAGTTTATTTGTATTTTTTATTTACTGGCCCAGTCTCTTGACTGGTACATTTATGCTGGTTTATAGTGCCATTTAGATCTGAGGGTCAAGATATCACACCATGTCATACTGAGAATAAAACCTCATAACACTTATGCTTGTCTGGTCAGTTACAGATCAAACATCATTCATATTTTTAACACCACCATCATATTTAATCACACTCTTAAAAAATAAGTGCTTAGCACTTAAAGTGCATAATCATAGGGGGACCATTTTTAATGCTATATAGCATCTGGAGAAGAACCATCCCGGGGTGATATAGCACCACTTTAGCCCCACATATGGTTCTACACAGGTGCTATATGGCACTTAAAATGGTTCCCTTATGATTACGAGCCGGTGAACCACTTGTAGTGCTATTTAGCAGCGTTTGTTTTTAGAGGGTAGTGCATTTCACATTTTTATAAATATCATCATTCAGTGTGGTTTTGAAGTGATTTTACGTATCATATATAATGGTTTGATGTTTTAAGCATCTGCTGTTATTTGCAGCAAGGTGACCAAAAAATTGTTGGTAGGACTGCCATGTGCTATCCTTTTGAGGCTACCAAGATTCAAGAGAAATTGACAGTGGGCCAAGGGAGGCCCGAACCTATCATCATGTGTCGTTTTTCTCATCTAACTGCAAAATACAGGAAATCCGTTTCCTGGCACTAAATGCAACCACAGACAGTAACTTACACACACATAGAGAGATGTGAGTTAAAACTTGCAAAGCGAGTGATCCTGAGTGAAATTACGCAGATTGAGAATCTGGTAAATTAAAGCTAGTCAAACTAAAACTTCACCTGAGAAGTGTAGTAGGTCGTAGGTTGTTCAAAAATGTCGGAAATCGAAAGATTGTGTGCCAAAATGAGCAAAAGATCAACGTTAACAGGTGTTTTTCCTCAATCTTATCCTATGTGCAACCTAGGCACACAGCTAAATATAAAATTTGAAACATTTTGGTAAATTTTATGATTCAAACAAGTGAAAAGATGCTAAATTCATATTCAAGAAATGCATTTTCAGAAACGTCTTTTAAATCTGCTGTAATGTACATTTGTAAGTGGTACATTTTACAAATCTGTATAAAAACGTATCAATTTATCTTGATTTAAGATGTTCAGTTAATGCCTTTAAATAATTAAATGATATTACTGAATAATATTTGCAGCACAAACGTTAAATCATGTCGGCTCCAATGGCCTGCGTAATGACATCTAGTACAGAAGTGCTTAAGTCGGCCCGAGTTCGAGTCTCAAGTCTTTGTCCGTTCCCGGCTCCTGCTTCTCTCTCTCTCTCTCTTTTTAAATAAAGCTATTAATGCTGATAATATCTGTTAGAAAGTAGTTAATGATAAATCGTGTCTATATCACTTCTGTAAGATAAAGCTGTGAGGAACAAGATACCATCTCCCCAGCAAACACTTATGTTCACATTTTGCACAATATGAAACTGTTGTATAAATCAAATGTCAAAATGTTAAATATAACTGACTTTTCATATGCCATTTTATTATTTATGTCACAATGAGCTAAGCTTAGGGCAGTGGTTCTCCAACTTTTTCACAGTGTAGTCCCCCTTGTGTACAATGCATCCCTTCATGGCCCTCCAAAGAAAATTTTATGACAAAATTCTAAAACTTAAATGTGAACATATTAAATGATACAATGCAGTGCTGTCGGTTAGTGCCTCATTTTCTAAGGTTAAATTACACAGACTTTATGATAAATTATTGTATTTTAAATGTCATAAAACTGGGCCAACCGGCACAATCCAGCGGCCCCCAGTTTGGGAACCACCGGCTTAGGGAATCGTTTCCCAGGTTTATTGTCACTAATCTACAGAAATACAAATTTAAATTAAGGTTTATAATGTTTTTTCAAAGCCCTAGTGCTAAAAAAGTTATGTTTTTGCTTTCTTTTTATAGTTATGGACTCCACTGTACTGTTGTCGGTGGTAGGCGGGGCTCTTCTCCTGTCAATCATATTTGTAACCGGTCTGTGTATTAACTGTTTTCGGAGCAAGCAGCCAAGTAAGACTAAGTGTTATGATCTAAAAAAAAATAAAAAATAACATTATCTGTCTGAAATAGAAGGCACTTTTTTGTCTCATTGTAGCTGCATAATAAAAATAATACTCTATAGCTCAGTGATGCAAAACTCACATTAATTTCAATTTTTAGATTATTTCATAATACTTATCGCAATGCTTTGCATGTGCATTATGATGGGAAAGGCTAATTTGTTGTAATACTTTTTCTTACAGCAACCATATCTCAAAGATCCAGTGACTCCAGTCCAGAACACCCAACGTAAGCATTTTTTTTACATTTAAAAATACAAATTAAATAAATTGGTGATAGTGTGAAGTATGTTTTAAAGGGCTACAGAAGTGTCCACAATTAAAAAAAAATTAATCATTGTTAACATTTGAGTGTAAAGTAACACACAGTATGTGTTCATCATTCTCTCTCTCTTTCTCTCTCTCTTTCCATATAGACCGGGTTTCGTGGTTCGGCATCCCCAGTCTACATGTTAAATTTTTTTCCTTTTTTTCCCAACACACACAAACTCATACGTTTTTACCAAAAATAAATCCATCTATAGCTACTAAAATTGTTCTCTCTGAACAGATGCATCCTACCCGGACCATAACAGAATCAACTACCAAACTACCCAACTACCCCAGTGAGTTCTGACCCTTTTTAAAAATAAACAGATAAACAGATATATAACTGTGTTTTGTTAATAATCACTTTACCGACAGTTCTCTCAGTTCTCCATCATTTAGTTCTGCAGTGAAGTCTCCCTCATGTCCCCCTTCTGAAAGTGAGTTTCATTCGCTTATCTTTGCAAATATTTTTACATTAGTCTTTATGGTCGCAGAATGATGGTTTCAACGGGCAACAACAAAACAAACAGCTTTTGTGGACCAAACTTAACTTCCGGTAGACCTACCCATAAAGTCCCTCTAGAGTAGATTATTTCTGATAACAAGCTAAATAAATAACCAGTTATTTACCTTTTAGCTAAAGCGTATAAACCTTTAAACTGAGCTAACGTTACTGTGTAAAATTAATTGTATTGTATTGCCTGGCTGCCATCCACACAGTGGTGATCTATGTTCACTGTCTCCCCTCGTCTTTTGGAACCCAAAACATTTTTATTTGCCAAAGGTCAGCTTAGTCACAAACACAGACCGGAAGTTAAGGGTCAGACGCGTAACCGCGGCAATGCGCGTGCCTTAGATGAAACCGTCTGTTTTATACAAAGAAATAGTTTATTTAAGAAAATCCTGTCATTCTTTTATTAAATTGTGTGTCATTACAAACCTGTTTGCTTTTTGTTTGTTTTTAAAGCTGGAAGTCAAGCCAGTTATGTGAACCAAAGCGGTAAGGAGGGATATACAAACTACCAATTGCACGACACATTATTATGTAGTTATGGAGATAATCCAGTGGGTTTGATTTGCTTACAGGTGCATTGATGAACATTAAAGTCTCTGTAAAGTCATTCTTGAAAATTGTTTCTAAACACATTATAAATGCTTGAGATGTATTGCTGAAATCTATTTAGTACTGAATTGCCGAGTTTTATTGTTAAACAGTTTTTCACCATGTCATTCTGTGTTGAGGATTAATTGGGCAGGGTTAAAACGGTTAAAACTTAAGCCACAACGTATGCCTACACCCCTAACCCAATCTAATAAAAACTTATTTTATTTACAGCATTCAAATTTGGTTGGGTGGTTAATAGCACATTTTTCTGCGGTGTGACAAACTCAGAATACATTTAATATTTTACTTTACATGAACTTTAATGTTTACACTTCACTTTTTTTGAAAATATGCTAATTTTCCAGCTCCCCTAGAGTTCAACATTTGATTTTTACCGTTTTGGGAATCAGCCAAAAAAATGGGAAAAATATCAAAACTCTTTGGTAATTTTTTAGCGTGATGCTAATGGTCTAATCAGATTCAATGGATTATGCTAAGCTATGCTAAAAGTTGGACCAGGAGATCAGCTGAATGGATTTCAAAACAGTAAAAAGCAAATGTTTAACTCTAGGGGAGCTGGAAAATGAGCATATTTTTAAAAAAAGTGGAGTGTCCCTTTAAACTATATGGTGTATGCCAACGTGTATGTGATTGGTTAATAATGATGAATTTGTAATTCTGCTTTAGACAGAGAAGATGAGCAATACCAACAGCCCACAGACGAAACAGACAATAATTACATGTAAGAACAAATCTACTAGATCCAAAATCAGTTGCCACAAACAATTAAAAATAAATTTCTTGACTTCAAATGTTCATTTTCTTATTTACACCTCAAACAAACCGACTTTTTTCCTCAGAACTGTGATTCCTGATTCGCAGAGCAAAGCATCGTCTCATAGCTCAGGTGAGACTGTAAACTGCGAACAATATCTAATTCAATGATTAAGGATGTTGTAATTATATGATTATGCTAATGTCGTTATGCTAACTCCGTAGGAGAAAATTATATAAACGTGGGTGACGTGGAGGATGAATCAGGTATAACACACACTTAAAACAAATAACCAGAATGCATCCGTTAAATGTGTCGTTTAACTAATGCTGGGCTGTATTTACAGACAAAGATGATAATGATTATATAAATCTCCAAAACTCACCTCTAGGTAAGTTTGAAAACTCTTTACAGGTACACAGCAGCACTAATTTTGAATTGCTCTCGCGGTACTTGGCAAGTCCTGTCTGCGCAGCAGCGCGTGACTGTAATGATGAAAGTGATGCGTTGAATATATGATCCTGTTTTTCTTGCTTCACAACAGCTCAGTCATATGACAGTAAAAACAGTGATGACCGGGGGAGCTCTGATTATGTCAACACAGCCCCTAATTTATTATAATCAAGGTATGTTTCACACATTTTGTATCTCAGATGTCTTAATAGAAGATGCATTAAAACGTTCTTAATCTGTTTTTTGTCTCTTCTAGATGTTTCTTGGTTGGATCTACTTTTTTTATAACCCAAGGATGATGGGATGTCAAAGACCTAAGAGAATCAGATGAGTTTTGAGATGTGCCTATATGTGTATTTAACACGCTGTCATCTCTCCAGATATTTCTACTGCTTCTCTCAACCCTTACAACAGATTTGCTGACGATACCTGAGAATGTTTTTATAGTTTTTCTGTTCAAGTATTTTTGCTATTTACAATGTACTGCATACTGACTTTTACTTTCAAGAATATGACCACACCACTTTGAAGAATTTCGTTGACTGTTTAAATATGCAATGTATTATACAACTTTGTTATTCATATGAATAAACAACTATTTGTTTACTACTTGGTAAAATGTATCATGTTTCACATGCTATCAAACATGGGTGTAAAACAAGCATCAAATCAGTGTTAAATACTTCAAATGATAGTGACATTTAAAGAGATGAAAAAGTCCTAATTTTCTCATCCTCATATTGTTTTAAATCTATATGAATTTATTTTCTGTTGAACACAAAAAATATTTTGGTAAATGATAGCAAGCACACAGCTGATTGTAACCATTGACTTCCATAGCAGGAAAACAAATATTATGGAAGTATTGTTATAAATGAAGATTTTAATAAGCACACAGTTGACAGTACCCATTGAATTCCATATTTGAAGAGTTTTGTTGCAAACAAGATAAATCCGTTTTTAACATTTTTGTCAAAACATGTTTGTTATCATGTTATTATTTTGTTATATGCTGCTATTTAAATGTATTTTCTAAGTTATGACTGCAGTTGAATTGATATTAATTGGAGCGCACAACCAAAAAACGAGATTTCTGAAAAATAAAAGTGTTTTGCAACGAAACTCTTCATTTTTTCTTTTCCTACTATGGAATTCAATGGTTACAATCAGCTGTGTGCTTACCATCATTTATCAAAATATTTTCTTTGTGTTCATCAGAAAATAAATTCATACAGGTTAAAAACATGAGGATGAAAAAAATTGTGACAATTGTCCTTTTTAGAGTGAACGATCCCTTCTAGAGAGTAAATAAACTGAATTCTGTTATTTACTAAAACCATGTTGTTCTAGACTTATGAATTTATTTTTTCTGTTGAACACATAAGATATTTTGATAAAATATAAAACAACGCTGTGCTTACCATAATTTATCAAAATATCTTAATTTGCGGTCAGCACAAGTCTCAACATCAAGTTATTAGATTAACATCAAGTTAGTATGTAGTGCAAGATTATGAAAGACAAAACATTTGACACAAAACAAGTAGGGAGAGTTTAAAAATTTATTTATTTTTATACACTTTTTAAATTTTTTTTGTTCTTTTTTATTTTTTATTTACGATTTATTATTTACTTATTTAATAAGGGGGTTGAGGATAAAGGGAGAGGTCACTGTATTTTTATAAAAATGTCCCTCGCTCTTTCCATTCGAGTTTCTCTCCCGGTCTCACGCCCTTTCCCTCGGTCCGTTTTAAACACTCCGTTCAAATTAAAAAGAGCACAAAGAAAAAATAAAACGAGCACATTCAGTCTTGCAAGAGGTATGAATAAAAACAAAATCTTTTTCCATTCTTTAGAGAGAGAGAGCAGGTTTAGAGTATGTACATATGAGCGTGCGATGGTACACACAAGTGTCCAGGTGAGGGCGCTCATTTGTCACACTGTGGCAATGGCCTCTGTTCCGGTCTCAGTCATGCTGTCAGTTTCCAGGAGGGTGGAATTGCATCTGCTGTGTAGGGTGACCCTGCACTGAAAAAAAAAAAAAAGAGAAACAAAAATTTAATTAAAATGTAAACACGCACACATACACTTCACAATAGCTAGGCTAATACATCTGCAAGGATCTAAAGCAAAACCCTTCACAAAAAACAAGAAAATAATTAGAGATTTCATTTTAACTAGGCATAAATGATCTTCAGTTACCCTGAGGTGGCATGTAGGAGTACTGCTGGTGAGTTGGATGTTGGGGTGGGGGAGGTCCATGCGGGGGGCCAGAGCCCTGCTGAGGAGGAGGATGTCCCGGATGATGAAGCAGCATCATTTGAGGTGGCCCGTGACCTCCTGAGTGGTGAGGACCCGAGAGCGCACTTTGAACATGAGTCTGAGAAAAATGACAGTTAGTTTAGAAAATAATCGACTCGGCGGTCACACCAATCTATATTAATAACTGTATCCCTAGGGATGTGGGTCTGCTTTCAATCACCTGTGTGAGTTGTCCTAAGGATGAATAAGGATGAGGAAGGGGCTGGTGTCCGGGCAGGGTGTAGCCCTGAATGGGGTAGGGGCCCTGTGGAGAGCTGTGTCCCGGAGGCATGTTAGGGGGTGTCTGTGCTGACATCTGCCCAGGGTGGTACAGAGAAGGAGGCTGAGGACCGGACTGACCAGACTTTAGAGACAGAAACAACAGTTTATTTAATTTTGCATATCCCTTAACCCCCTGGTGGGTGGGTTGATTGATTGGCAGGTGGATGTACCTGTCCTGGACTGGGGGCAGGGTGTTGAGGGGGCGGCTGGTTGCCTGTGGGGGTGCTGGAGGGCTGAGGGGGGTGCATGGAACCCGAGTGATGAGAGAACGACTGTGGAGCTGAAAGAGAAGATCACATGGCTGTTAATATCATGTAAACATTATGCACAATGGAGTTAACCTAAATCTAGAAATTCAGTCCTAGGGCTGCCAAGTCTTTGCGTTACTTACCATACATGCCCTGCTGAGGAGCTGGTGGTCCTTCAGCCTGGCCAGGATACTGGGGCCCTGGGGGACACAGCGCTTGCGGGTGCCCTCCTGAACTCAGCACCCGTCCACCCTGGAGCATAGAATAGACCTGGATACCAGATGGAGAAGTTTGTTAAGAAGCTGACTGTGTGTACAACCTTGAATGTACTATTAATGAAAATGTATACGTGCGTTTACCTGTCCAGAGTAGTGGGGCATGGCTTGGATGACCTGATTATACTGCAGAAACTGTTGAGGGTAAGGAGAGGCCACCAGAGGAGGACCTGCAGCTGATGCCGCAGCCTGGATCATAGGGGGCGCTGAAGAGCTGTGGTCTGGACGAGGGGTCACCACAGAACCTGACAGACAGGTGGAGTAATCATCAATGCATGTATGCTTGAGTTTGGATCCTGATTTACATTTAATAATTTACATTCAGCACAAGGCAGACACTGTCATCCAAAGCATCATTCAAGGTGCATTTCCTTGTTATGCATGCTCCTGGGGTAATGTGCATTTTAAGAGTTACCTTTAGCTCTTGGGTATTTTCCTTGATTGACTGTTGCCATGGGATACGAGTACATCTGTGGCTATAAACAAGAAAACAACTATTACCTATATAAATATAATAATTTATTTTTTCTCAAATAACCATTAAACATCACCAGAGCAAGGAACCCTATAAGACAAACACCTGTACGTTGTGACCCTGTATCTGGATGGGTGACACGTAGCTCAGGTATTGGGTATTGTATATGGCGTTCTGGCCTGGTGGGGGCTGTAGCACCACTGTGGGGCTGGGTGGAGTCGGGCGTGGTGGGGTGGGAGTGGCTGAAGGCTTCACCTGCAAGTGACACGTTAGGTCAGAGATGATAGTTTGTACCTTTTCAACAGCGAAATAGTTCAAGCAAGTGCGCTCACCATGCTAAGAGGGGCCTTGGTGGGGTTGAACTCTTTGGCGTTGGGGTTCAGTGTTGATTTTTTCACTTGACTGAATAGAAAGTCAAGTAAAAATGTTAGTTAAACAAAATTACCACAATGACATGAAGCCTCCAAATGTTTTACTCACTCAGCCATGCCCTCGGATCTCTCAGACGTTTCCGTTTTGCTTTCCTCACTGCCCGGGGTCCTCGCAGGCTGGGGAGTCTCAGCCAATTGCCCGTCTCCGGTGGAATTTTGCATGGCAGGGCCAGACTGGGCAGAGGGTGCGACTGGTGGAGGGGTGGCGTTTGCCACACCTTCTGCATTTGTCTCTCTACCTCTCTCCTCTGCAGGAAGCTCTGGGGTCGTGATCGGGGCCGGTTTCGATTCCGTAGGAGGGATGGTGTCTGTTTGTGTGTTGTGGGAGGGGTTTGATTGGGGAGAGGCTGTGGCTACAGTTGAAGTGTTGGAGCTGGATAGAAGCTGAAATCAAAGAGGTTGAATTTTAATATTATGGAGAAAATGCAACTTTGAAAAAGACGGTGCACGCATACTCACCTTAAAATTTTTACCAAACCTGCGAAGCTCCTCCTCCATGTCTTGTCTATGCTGGACTGAATAGAAATAGGAAAGTGATTAATCATATGAAAGATTTACAAGTTGCAAGTAGTCAGTCAAATGCCTAAACTTTGACAACTTTAAAGTGGTGGTCAGTATTACCTTTCACAGGTTTGCTTTCCTGGGGACTAGCTGGACTTTCCATTCGTTCCTTAGACAGAATTTCATTCACTAAAAAGTAAAAGTAAGATAGTTGGGCACATATACAAGCCACATGCAACTCGTAACACCACTTAATTGGATCATTTCTTACCATCTACAGTAAACGAAAGGGTGGGGCCTGTGGGTTTGGGGGTCACTGTGGTAGCTGAGGTATCCAGGTAAGGGGAAGTGGCTGAAGGAGGGTCCTGGGAAGGAGCATCTGGTTTAGGGGAACGAGAGACTGGAGAAAGACAGAAAGGAAAGCATGTTAGAGTAAAATAAACTAAAATAAAATAAAAGCTTGTGGGGTGTGATAACAAGCAAGTGTGCATTTTAACCTGTAGGAGATGAGTGTGAGTTTGGGGTACGCAGGTTTCTGTTGGTCTGCCCAGGTCTTTGAGCCTTGGGTGACATTTTGGTTGATACTGGATAAGAAGACACAAAAAAACTGCATTGGTACTCACACAGGCATGTCGAAACGAACACAAGCGCATATGCTCACACATAGCTTACCGCCATTTACAGGCCGGCCTGCATCAGAAAGAGATTGTGGGTGTGAGAGCGAATGTGGGATCGTGTGGGGAGAAGGAGGGCTAGAATGACCCAGCTCTGAGGGGCGGGGCTGTGTAGGAGGGCTGCTGTATCCTCCCCTGGTAGACAGAGGACTACTTCTATCAGTGGAATGAATAGGCTGACCGCTTCCAGAAGGGAGGGGCCTAGGGGAAGAGCTTGAAGAGCCAGGTCTATTTGTTCGGTTGGGCAGAGTGGATACAGCTCCACCTCTTTCACCTCTTCCTGTAACACCCATCTCTCTCTCGCGTGCCCGCTGGGGTAGAGGAATGTATTTGCCCTCTCTAGAATAAACACACAGACACAAGAACCATTAGCATATTTATACAAACATGTGTGAATGGTAAAAGGATAGGGATTGCTGATGGTTGAAGAAAGAACGTGTCGAACCTGCTTCCAGCGCTGGAAAATCCAGGGCTATCTCTTCCTCTCTCCCGTTCTCCATCTCTCTCTCGCACAACGGCGCTGTATTTGTCTTCTTCAGTTTTCCCATCGTCATTCTCCAACGAAGCTCTGTGGCGATACTGTGAACTTGACTCGATCTCAATGGCCAGTCGAGTGGCCCGAGCCTCGCGCTGCCTGAAGCCCTCCGAGCTGCCACGTTCTAGAGGAACCCTAAAATGAAGAAAAAAAATGAAAATGAAACAAATATTTATTTCCTAAACTAATAAAAACACTGGTTATAAGAAGTGATACAAGTACCAACTTACGTGTACATGGAGAGACTGGAGTCATAGGTTGACTTCACCCCATAGTTCTCCTCATTAAAACGAAACATCTCACTGGCATCCCAGCCATTAGACTGATAGAAAGAAGGGAAATGAAATAACTTATATGCTACGTGTAACTAAAGACAGTCATGCCATAATAATTTAGGATCACACCGTTTAATACACAGAAGCAAAAGGGTTAAACTTACTGCATCTCCTTCTAGGTCATAATTTTCGCCATTACTGTCACCTCCATCCCACCTCTGAAGCACTTTCTCTCTGTGGTCACCATTTACTTTTGAAGAGCTGATTGCTGAATCTGTAAAAGTATCTAAAAAGCACAAAAATCATTAAAACGCTATTTTCTGTACACGGACCATTCTTCAATTACACATGTACATACCTCGTGTAGCGTAGTTGAGGTCCACATCCTTACAGGTCATAGTGACGAGGTCATTCGGGCCAAAGATGATCATGTCTGTAATCTCTTCTCTCCTGGGATGAGCAACTATACCGCCACCACCTCCATCTCCCTCCTCATTTTTCACCTTGTGCACTGCATCCACTGCAAGTTCACACTAAACACACACATACACACACAGTTAGATTGGAGTGGTACATGAAGTCAATGTAGTTCGAGTGAAAACTACAAAAACTTGCTTTACGGCAGACCTACAATCCAATCAGAGCCAGCTATGCTGCAGTATTTACAACAGTACTAATGAACAATTACGCGTCTAACCTGTAGGGGGAGCAAAGAGCAATAACTCTTTAGTGTTGCTTTAACATAAACTAAAGTAGTAACCCTTATGAATTTGTTCAGTTTATGCGTTTAATGCGAGCTGAGGCAAACTATCCATTTTGTTTAAAATATAACACGCTGCATACTGGCGTCGCTCTCACTCTCGCGTACGTGCTGTGGTTTTAATGAGTTTGCTGTCATGACGGTGTTGCTCTTTTTTGTCCACCAATCAAGTGACTTGTCATAATGAGTAAAAAACGAACAAATAACTAAATGAGTAAACTACTGCCCTGCCCCCTAATACGATTGTTTATCGCCGATCTCACAGGCTGACGATAGGACGATCTCAATATGGGGCATATCGCCCAACACTACTCTCATGTCTTAAAGCTACAGTAACCTTATTAATTTCTTAATAAAATCACTCTCAGCTCTTCACTAAAGAACTGTTGAACTTCGTTCTAATAAATTTGTATTACTTTTAAGAGACATAAGCCTTTTTAAAGGCATATTAAAATTTCTTTGCAGAAGAAATATTTGTTGTTTTATTTATTTGATTCTCTATTAACAAAAATAATATACCTACTTACTGCAAGTAATATAACAAAGGCAACATCTGTGGTATTACTTTATCTAGAAAAAAAATGATAACAGTTACAGTCATCAAAGACCTTGCAAATCAGCTTTAATAATCTGTATCGGGCATTGGTATCGGCCGATCATGAAGACAACAAATCGGTACTCGATATTGGCTGCAAAAATCCTGATCAGAGCATCCCTAGTTCAGACAGCAAAATTTTGGGAGTGACAACCGCTTTTGTTAGGCGATTTGCCCCATTTTGAGATCGTCCTATCGTCAGCCTGATTCTGTTCCCACACCACAGCTTCTCTGTAAATGCAGTTGTGAAACCCAAATATTTACGGGTGTGAGGTTGGTTATAGAATGCGGTTGTCAAACCCATAAATAACAGAACTGCGTGTGAACGCAACCGTCTTAAGGATTTAAATGTGGGTTTGATGCCGTATTATGGTACAGTGTGAACGCAGCCAAAGACAAATTGCAGGTGATATTCTTCATTTGTAAGTTGCTTTGGGTATGTGTGTCTGCTTAATGACTAAATGTAAATGTAAATGACAAACTCACATGGGGGCTTAAAGTCTTGAATATTCCCTCGTACACGCTACCATTCTTCACCATAACATCACATCTGGATCCCTGAGTGAAGAAAGGTATGCATGAGCACAAAGTAAAAAAAAAGAGATGCTAAACTACTAATCACAACATTAAATTATGATATTACTAAAATTTTGTTTTCAACATTTCTTCCTGATTTACTCCATGCTAAAACTCACCACAACAGCTGTAAGAAAATGGAGCATCCGGGAGTTGTTGTACACACCATCAAACACCTATACAGAATAAAAATCATGTTAAGATGCATTCAAACATTATCTCTTAAAAGCACAAAGTAGTCCAGTAAATGGCTTACCGGAAATTTAATTTTGTGTTTATACTTCATTTTGTATTTATTACTTTGTCTATTTACATAATTACCTAGTATCAAATCTTGTGAGAGTTGCTTTTGTTGATCTCAAAACAATGATAATAAAAGATCTATTCTGTTCTGTTGTTTGAGTCTACTAGTACAAATACGTTTTGTTACGTTTTATTTTTTTTTTAGAAATTTGAAACTATGAATATATTGAATTGAAATACATACAGGTGGTGATGGCGAAGAAGTCTTCACTGAGTTTCTGTTCCTAAAAACAAACAAACAAAAAATTACTATACATAAAAATACATTTTATCAGAAAAAATATGTTCACATAAAATATATGAAAATATAACAATACATAAAATTAATATTGGGTAAAGCACACATTTGTACTATGTATATATATATATATTATTCTATCTTATATAGTGCAAAAAAATCTGCTCTCTAGGTTTCCGTACATGTCCCCGGTGCTCCACGTATTGCCCTTCTGTTACATGTGTTGCAAACAATAACAACAGCGTTTACTGTAACAAAAGGACAATCGTATACATTTAATAAAATGACAATGTTTGGATTTAATCGGATAACTTACTCTAACAAAAGACAATTTAGCAATCTAAATGTGAGAACAATAACAACCGAACGCGTGTTTTATTCACGTCAGAACGCAAAGCGGGTTAGCGGCGTTGGCTAACACCAAAGCAAATGCCGAAGACAAACAGCTTGACATGAATGTGCGCAAATGTACGCGATCAGCACCCTCAATCGCAACCAAAGAACCCGATTAGAAAAAGCGAGTCTTGTACTTTTTTGCCATATGCATCCCGGGTCTTCCTTGAGGTCGTCTTTTTAAAACGGCTCAAAATGAAAGTCAAACACGGCACACAATACTGAATCATATGTGATCAAAAACAACAACAAAACACTGCTGATCCTCGTCCACGCCCCGCCTCTGATATCAGTTATAGGCTGGAAAAAATGCCAATTAAATAAAAGCTAAATTCTATTGGTTTACAAAAAAAGGTTATGGGCTACCGTGTACTGGTCACGACAATCGTATTAATCATTGGCACAGAAGTGTGTCGATCAAAAATGGTTTGCGACGATTGGCTACCGGCACTGCTAATTTAACAAGACTCGATGTAATTGGTTTTTCTTAGGGGTTCTAAATGAAGTATGCGTTCTGACCACGCCCACTTTAACCGGTAGGCCTCAAGTTAACATGCAATCCGCGGTGTTTCTCAGAAGAGTATCCGACATCTAGTTACCTTCCCGGAAGGGGTCTGTTCGAGTTACTCCCTGGAACTGACGAGGCCATGGAGCCTGAAGTTCCATTGGATGTTTTGCGGCCGCCGGGTCCAGGCTGCTGTCACAACAGAAAACGTTTATTTAATTACAGACACAAATTGCCTAACGATGTATAAACATAAGTGTGAAGTTTAAGCTTCTAGCCAATACGATGATGGTTAGCCAGCTCACTAGCACGTTAGGTATGAAAGTCGAAGTTGCTTGTTTAAAAGGAGTGACAAACTTTGCACCAAAAAATTTCGTACGATCTAAAATATACTGGATTAAATCGTGCGTTCATTTGTTTAAAAATGTCTACCTAGAGGAGGTACTCACGTTCTGTCGGCGAAAGGACATAACTAGCCGCCGAGTTGCCCGCTAAATTTCCCCTTGTTGCCTATGACAAGCTAGCAACTATACTAGCCTGTCTACAGTCCTTTTTTGTTGTACAGCAGGGTTCTCAGATCGGCTCGATCCTGCTTTGCGTCTCAACCCAGTCCAGTTCAGTCTGTTATTCGATCACGAAGAGAAAATAAGCCTTATTTTTCTATTAAATATTACCGGCACCACGTCTCGCGAATTAGCCAGCGATCAACGCAGTCTCGTTTTTTTAAAAATGCTCGACTGTCATTGGACGATGCCGTAAAACGTAGCGTGTAGACGCAAAGGCGTACAAGATCCGCATCACGTCGACTGCCACAGGCTCACATGCTTCGACAAAGAAGCGTTTGTATATATAAAAAGAACGAGAAAGCATATCGCTTCAAGAAAGTAAAATTGCACAAACTATGTATGACAGCAACTTACCCCTTGCGTTATTAGGCAAGCACAATGGATTAATTTAATTGTGGGTTGAGCCTTGTGCATTTTTGTCTGTATCAGAATTTAAACAAATAATGAATCTTGTCAAAATATAAAAGATGCTTCACTATCTATCTATCTATCTATCTATCTATCTATCTATCTATCTATCTATCTATCTATCTATCTATCTATCTATCTATCTATCTATCTATCACACAATTAAACACAACACAACCAGTTATTGTTTCAGTATAATTATATTATATCATATTATTATCATCATCATCATCATCATTAAATTCAATGTAGTACCTGAAACTAATTACACAGAGTGGGCAACACTGTCCACTTAACACACGGTCCCAGCACAGATAGACAGACAGACAGAGAGAAAAGAGAGAGAAGGCACAATAAGAGGTTTAAATAAAGGATAAAAGGAGGCGAAAAAGAAGCAAACGACAAATCGAACTGAATGATCTGTAGGATTAAGAAGAGCAACCTTAAATGAAGCAAAAAAAAAAATGAAATGAAAGATGAGATTACAGATGCAGGCACTAAACTGAACATCAGATGCAATAAAAGACTTGAGGCACAAACTCAAAAATGACTGGCACAAAACAAGAGGGAAAGACAATTAACAACACGAAAAGGCACAAGAAGAAAGGGACCATCTTATTTTCCTTTTCACAAAATTTTCCTGAAATCTGTAGAAACCGAAAGTTTAGGAGACAGCAGCGGGGAACAGTGTGAGATATAAAAAGGCACAAATAATTATAAACAGAAAACAGCTCTTGGAGAACAAATATTGTGTGTTCATATAATAAACAGCAAAAAAAAGGCATTTTACAAACAAAAAATTAAAATAATACTATTATTTGAACAATTATTCATTTTAAATTCATTATTATCAGTTATTATTGTCATTATCGTACTCAGCATTTTTCTAATGAAGGGCATTCTCTCTCCCTCCTCTGGACTCCATCTTTAAAATAAATGCACTAATAAAAAGGTTGTAGAGCTAAACGTAACGGTAACATATAAAGAGAGAGTGAGATAGGGGGAGAGTAGAGGATTCGTCCTTGGTCTGTATGCTAGGTGATCTCATACACAGAGAGAAGCTGGGTAACAGATCAGGACTCTGAGGTAATAATGGAGTCTATGGAGATGTTTAATATTGTAATTAACCTTAAAAAGTAATATCACTATTTCGGAGAATTGGGCTTTTTTGGCTATGGCTGGGCCAATTTTAAGCACAACTAACTAGTGATTAGTACAATTGAAATGAACAGGAAGGAGGAAAGATATTACATTGTGACATTCTTAGTTTCTCAGTGGCAGAACACAAACAGAAAAAAAACAATCAAAACTCCAGTATATAAGAGTGCTGGTGGGTAACAACCCTGAATAAGTAAAAATATCTGCTCACCTGAGGAAATAAAAAAAAGGGACAAAATTGTGCCGATACTGATATCCGATTACTTAGAATGACATCTACCAACACTGATAGATTTGCTTTTTAATCCTTTGTTTGTCACCCAATTTCAAAACAATCACAAAGCATTATCAGTTCTGATGTGTTTTCCACCCCTTTAAATTTGCCAGGATATAATTTGCCCTGATCGTCTGCTGTTTTTTAACAATTGGCTGATATCTGACAGTGAAAAAAATTGCTTTTATCTGCCGATACCGATTATAGGCTAATACATTGGTGCTTTCCAAAAACTTTTTTGTATAAGTGCGAAGGGCTAGGCAACACCAGACAATTAAATTATTAAGGGAGGCAAACACACTGTAACAATAGCATGCTGCAGGGATGACACATTTTTGTAGGCAAAACCTAGGTTTTAGGTTAGCATTTTAGCACTTCTGGTTCCATCATCCTGAAGTCAATGGGGTTTCGGTTAAACTCCTTAAATAAGATCTTGGGTTAAAATAAGCCAAAGATATTTTCACATTTTACTCTATGACAGTAATAGCCTCACTCATGATTTTAAAGCTTTAACAGGGTGGTTGCTAACAAGTTGCTACATGGGACTATGTCGGAGACTTTAATCGTCATCAAGCACGAAGATCTCAAAAACAATGCAAGATGGGCACAATTTCCAAAAAAAAAAGAATACACAGAGTATGTCCTTATCAGGGAACATGTATTAAATGCGTTTAATAAAGTTTGAAAAAGTTGTCCGAAGCTTGGTGGTGATGGCATTGATCTGGAGAGAAAGTAGTACCTTTTAATTTCTAGGAAACTTCAAAATATAATAAAATTAGGCTTCAAAATTGTGTTAATCTGTGAAGATTATCTTGTTGGACAAAATGCGCAAGTGTCAAACTTTTGTTAAACACTGATCTTCTGTTTGCAATAATCCAAAAGTCTATTAAATTAATTTAACATAATTAACAAAAAAATAAAATAATTAAAAATGGGCTTTGTCAAGGGAACCAGTGTCCCGCAAACTTCCGGGTTGGCCTACAAAAATACGTCATCCCTGCGGCACTCTATGGCAGTGGTTCTCAAACGTTTTCGGCTTGCAGCCCCCTTGTGTACGGTGCATCCCTTCATTCCCCCCCCCCCAAAAAAAACATTTACGACATAAAACAATATTAAACAAAACATATTAAATTACACAATGTAGTGCTGTTGGTTAGTAGCCTTATTTTTCTGAGGTTTAATTACACAGAATTTATAATAAATGAATGTATTTTATAAAATGTCATTAAACTGGGGCCCCCTTGCCCCCCCCCCCCAGTTTGAGAACCACTGCTCTATGGTGTGGTACCTTTCTGCATGCTTCAACATTGTTGATGCTGAAGCTTTTGTACCTTCCTATGCAGCAGCACCAAAAGAGGAACTTTAGCAATGACTTTCACTAGAGAACAGATTAGTAAGAGCTGATCAATAATTTTTACAATCCACCGTCCTTTATAGTGTAGTACCGTTACTTAGTGTTTTAATAATGTACCGTCAATATCATATATGCTTATACTTCTGGATGTCTCTCTCACATTCTCTCCATCTCTCTCTCTCTCTGTTCAATAGTGTTAATAACTTGGTTCTGGGACACCCTCGATCAGTTCTTCTGATGAAGAAAAAAAAATACTGCTTGTGAAGGGCTTTCCTCTTCATCCTCCATATCCCACCTCGTTCTTCACTCTCATTCTGCTTAGACGAAGGAGTACTGGTTATCAATGGCTCTTGCCCTCCCTCCTTCCCTCTCCTCGCCCTCCACCCCTTCCAGCTGAAGCAGAGGCGGATCCCTGTCGCGGTCCTCGCACTCCTCCGCCGCACTGCTGGCTCCACCTCCTCCTGCAGCCTCTGTTTCGCTCCCTCGGTCCTGCGGAGGGGTGGGGGGCGGTGGGCGTCCAGGAGGCAGAGGTGGTGGCTGAGGAGGACTACGGGGTCTGCTGGTCAAGTCTGAGAGAGGAACAGTGACAGGAGAGAAGAGGGAGACATTTCCAGTGTAGGAGGAGAGAGGAATAAGGTGGAGAAAACACACACACAATTAAACATAAAAACTATGATTTGGAAGTAACAAACAGTATAAAGTGTAAAATACAGAGAAAAGAAAAGGCTGTGACACATGCTTGCTTATAATGGAATCGGTCAACACATTGCACACAGCCTTCTTACACCCTGCCTCCACTAAATAGGCATAAAGAGTAATGAAGTAATAAATATCTGCTCGCTCATTACATAGGGACTCACTAAAAACTAAACTACCATCTAATGCTAAATCACGCTTTTAAGGAGTCAGAGCTAACTGTCCTGTTTTATCACTGAAGCAGGCTAGAATGGGTGAATGTTCAATGAATGCATTACCCCGTGAGACACAATTAAGGATGGATGTGTGCAATTGAACCCAAGCTGTGAATGAGGAAGTTAAGCAGACAGATGTGCACTGATGTGAACAGATGACCTGTCTTACTGTACATGATTCTTTTTTTTGTCTTATTATTTGTTTTGTCTCTTTTAAGTTTCTTCTTTTCCCTATCTTCTGTCAGTCGTGAAATGAAAAGAGGCCCTATTTACTTTTCCCAATACAGAATCTCACCCATATACAACATCAGTGCAAGTTGGTGGTCTTTGTCTAACGCTTGGCTTTATTCTGGTATGTAACACACACGTTTCATATTAAAATCAATTGTAGTAGATACGTTTTTGTCCCGTTTACTATCCTGTTTAACTTTAAAACCAATATAATAATAAGTTTACAACCCATTTTGTTTTTAAGCTGCAATGTGGGACTTTTATGAGCATAAAAATACATTGCTATATTAAAAATGGTGTTTAAAGACCTTACCTACCAATCTGTATTGCTTTTATCTTAGAATGAGACATTTTTATCTACATACACTGCGGGTCCCCTTACATGGAAGTCACAAATATGTTTCTATAGACGGTTTCATCGGACGCAGCTGACGCGATACACGTCTGGATCCGAACTTTACATCCGGTTTCGTTTTTTTTTATGGTCTGACTAGTTGCTAAACTGATCTCTTGAACAAAAGCCTCGTCGAGAATGACAAATGTTTTGGTTTCCTAGGTAATCTGTTGTTTTTTTGCTTGTTATATAAATAAACTACGTTTAAAGAACTTTGTTGTTACTTAATATAAGCAGAGTTTACCGGAAGTTACGTGCGGACCACGACAGCCGCTTGTTTATGTTGTTACTGCTGAAACCGTCTATAGTAGCCCTAAACAGACAAAGGTCCTGTCCAAAATGGCACACTCCGGACTTGTGGACCTCCTCAGAGTCCACATTTTGATGACATCATGTAGTGCAGACCCTAGGGACCCTTGACGCGAGTCCAAGAGGGTCCACCGAAGTTGTATTTTGGGACAGACTCAAGCGTCACGGCGGAAATAGGAAGAGAAGTTGCCCTCAGTGTGAACTCCTCCCTTCCGTCGTCTGATTGGTCTGATTTCTCTTTCGCAAGGACTTCTGGGTTGGTAGAGTGCGCAAAGCCTTCTGCAGTGCAGGCTTCGCCGAAGACCGCATCAAGGGTTCAAAGGGGGCGCTGATGAGCGTAAAAATGACAGATGGGACACCCTACGGACTCATAGACTAAGCGAGCACGCGCAATTTAAGGCCGCGAGACCGAAAGTCCACATGAACTGCGCCATTTGGGACAGGGGCAAAATGTTCTTTAGAGCGCGTTTCATCCCCTAGTTGTCTCAGACGATGACGTATTTGTCCTGTAGCGGCTACCGTAGCTTCTCTATGCAAGCTGTGGACTAAGCTGTTGGTTGCAATTCTCAATCTCACCACTAAATGACGCAAAAAACCCACACTGGAACTTTTAACATTGTTGAAACATTTTATTAAAATTATTTCCAGAAATGTACTTAATTTTCACCCTCTCTCTGACACGATACGTTTGCTTTAAGAACAACCAACACGTGATTTTTACACGTGTATTAAACTTTTTCAACAATATTTGGATTGAGAAAATTTGCGGTTTTATGGGCCATTCACGTCGCACCTAAAAACATAGGTTCCCGTCACATGACTTGCGCTGCGCTTGCAGCATTCTTAAAAGTTCAGATGTTTTAACTCAATGCGGTGCGGACGCGCCTGGAAAAACCTAGAGGATACGATTGACGATTGGCTCCTTTAACTGGGAGGTGGGACTAGAGCAACCATTCAGACTATTGTGATCTCCCCCATTCATATCAATGCCAGCAACGCATCTAGTTAATATTAAATATCTTTAGTTTGACTTCATGTGGCACTGCAAATATAGATCGGTCTATGACATCAAACTATCTTGAGAGGGATTCTAATGCAATACTCTTGCAATAGTTTGATGTCATAGGCCGATCGATCCACACAAGAGCAGTTGAAATGCAGAAATATGTGAAATGCAAAAGTGGAAACTTCTACTGCATTGGTCCAACCGTTTTGTGAGCAAGGGCTACCACAATGGATAAAAAAATCTGAAGGGCTACTTTGTTGATATTCTACTCAAAACTTTGTTTTACTTGTTCATCATTGTTTAATTGAATGTGCTTTGCCTGGCACCATGTTAGAGACCACTGTCTTCTATCAAGTCACACTGGGCGCCTTACATTATAAAGTAGTGGTTATATAACTATTTTATAACAATTCTTATACTGCGTTCAGACCAGCCAAGGTAGAGGCGTCAAGAGCCAGTGATTTCGATGTTAAGTCAATGTGAAGACATGTTGACGCAGGACTGAAGGTCTCCCGATGCGAATGAGGCGTTTAGCACGGTGCCAATTAAGTGTTGCTGCGGGAAACGCGCAAGTGCGAATGAAGCCAGTAAACTCAAAATGTTCAAGCTGCAAACTGAGACGCCTCAAACGCAGCTGGTGTGAACACACAGTAACAACAATGAAGGTGAAAGACTACAAATCTCATTGATCCATGCTCTTGAATAACAACATCAAGCTGCAGCCGTTCTTGTTGTTTAGGGACCCCTTGCAGTGAAAATGATAAATTATGCCTTTAAACATGCAGTTTTTGCATCTATACCTTTCTTTTCTATATGTATATATCCTATCTTATGATTGTCTAAAGTCTGCAAACCAGCATAGTTTTATCAACTACGTTTTCTGTCTCAGACCCTGTCCGTCTCTCTCAGTTGAATCTGGTCTCACTTACACACAGTCAGAGATGGGGGTTGATGGAGAGTCAGGGTGGCGCGTGGTGATGACATCACAGACTGTGGGGCGGCTGCCTGCCCTTTCCCGGCCTGCGAAGATGACCCAACGACAAACAACAACAGAAACAGCCAATCAGAGCTCTGGTATGCACTATGAGGAAGGCCAGCGGCTGAAGCAGGATGAGGGGAAGGAGCAGAGGTGTGAGGTATGATTGATCAAACTGAAATAAGGCAATGGTAATGAGAGTAGAAAAGAGGTTTAGACAGGAAAGAAGAGCAGAAGTTGGGTATATAATAGAGAATCAAGATGCTGTAATGATGTGATGATAAAGACAGGTCAGAGGAGATTCAGAATATAAGAAAATGAAATAAATAAGAGGTGATGTGATCTAAGAAATGTTTCAAAGGTTTAGGGAGGAGTTTGTACAGTTTGTATCGGGAAGCACTCATGCACACAGAGAAATCAAAATTTACAGACAAATTATTCACAAAACAACACCACCATGCACAAGCGGCCAACATCAGACTCTGGCAGCAGCGATGGATGTGTGCGCGAACAGTCAGTGCTGATGCTTGCACAGTGTGTCCTTTTAATAGCATGCCATGACTAGTGACAGGAAGTGATCTCATACACAGGGTGATCCCACATTCAGTCACATCTCTGTGACAGGTGCAAACAACTCAAGCGGTGGCCATGTTCTTTTTCATACGCACTCATAAACAAATACACATAATATCTCACTCCAGATTCATCCCACTCAAATGACACACATACAAACAAGCTCAGTGCCAAAGACCCAGGATTCTAAACCAGGATTTCAACCAAGCCAATCAATCTGACACTACTTAACACCTCCTAAGAAATCTTGGAAAATTGTTTTAACTTCTTAAGTGACCCACTAGGACTGTAAACATTTATGTCTTTATTTTAATCTAGAAAATTTAGTGTAAATGTGTGTCAAAAATAACTGTCAAGAGACGGAAGAGTTTTCATTACTGTCCTATATTTTCCTGTGGCTATATTTTCTCAGCTGTAAACTCTCACCCCTCCCACCACTTCCATACCTGGTTGCCGGACATTCGTGGCCCCCACAAAACTGATGAGGGTGACGTCAGAGGCTCCCCCAGATTCCAGAGGAATGGGGTGCACGCGGAAATGCTCCAGCATGTCAAAAATGGACTGGAACCAAAGATGCTGCACCCGACACTGTCCATCCTCATTCAAGGAGAGCCGTAAGTGCTGAGAGGAGAATTTCAGAACAGAAGCAAAAGGGTCATTCAAGGAGAGCAATGGAATGCATCCCACTTTAAAAAAAATATATGCTCATTTTCCAGATCCCCTAGAGTTAAACATTTGATTTTTACCGTTTTGGAACCATTAAGCAGATCTCTGGGTCTGGCGCTACCACTTTTAGCATAGGTTAGCATAATCCATTGAATCTGATTAGACCATTTAGCATTCATCTGAAAAATAACCAAAGCGTTTCAATATTTTTCCTATTAAAAACTTGACTCTACTCCAGAATGAGAGTATAGTTCCTATCCATATCTGCCTAGAAAATTGCAACTTTTAATTTTCTGTCCATCTTAGTACACAATGTAACTACAGAAGAGTCAAGCCTTAAATAGGAAAAATATTGAAACTCTTTGGTTATTTTTTAGCGCAATGACAATGGTCTAATCAGATTCAATGGATTATACTAAGCTATGCTAAAAGTGGTAGCGCCAGACCCGGAGATCGGTTAAATGAATTCCAAAAAGGTAAAAATCTAATATTTAACTTTAGGGGAGCTGAAAAATTTGAATACTTAAAACAAAGTGGAGTGCCTGTTTAAGTGTGTTTATCCTGATTCTCACATTCATCACCCCTACAAATTGTTGTCATCACACTAAAATGTTTATATAGTTGATACCATTATCCGAAAAATTCAGCCTTTTCCTAATATTTAGATTCACAGCAGCTGGTTTATATGTTGGCATAACCTTTACACAGCAAGGCCTAATGCGCAAATCTGATATTCTAAGATTTACTAAGATCTGACATTTTATCCTCTCTATGTTAATTTTCTGATATTTTATCCTCACAGACATAACTGACATAACTGTGGTTACAGGAAATACCCTATGCTATAACCGGCAAGTGTATCTGATCATTCACACGAGCAACCACATTACTGATACGTCTGAGTGCTTGTCACAGTTTACAGATTACAGAAGAGCATGCATTTTACCTTTGCCTTGCCCTGGAAGTTGAACGTGAGGACGTACTCCCCGCGCCGTGTCTCACTCTGCCGGACGAGAAACACCCCGTGGCTGGCCATGCCGCCTGCAAGCACCAGCTGGGCCGCCTTAAGACGAGACAGTGTGCCGTGAAACCACTGACACTCATTGAGAGGATGTTCCACTGTCTCTGACACAGAACCTTCGGAGAACAGGAACGACCCTGTAGGGGGCAACACCAATGTGAGGGTGTCAATTGCTCAACTCAACTAATCCAACAATGATAATAAAAGCAATGCCAAAACCATAGGTTTCATGGTAAACGCAAACTGAAAAGTTTTTTTTAAATCTATCCACTATTTAAATAATATTGTTAACAAAAATGTGGATACATTCATAGGATTTACCACAAAACGGGCATAGTTTAATGCAGCACGCTACCTGTCGCATCAGGAGTTTCGGCAAAAGGAGTGCCGAGACTTGCTCCGCCCCCAAATTCATCGAGAGGGGCACGGGGTGGTAACTCGGGAGGTAGAGGCTCCAATTGGGGAGATCCACTGACTCCACCATAGCACACTGCGTAAAAAACCCACATTAAACAGCTGATCATTTTTATGTGTATTTACAACACTATTTTGCTTAAACACATTACAATATTCATTTGTGCTACTGTCATAGCTATTTTCAAACCAGTCTGAACTAGTTACAGGCAAACACATGTAGATGGGGGCAAGCACATGCCCCATTACACATGCTGTCCTGAATGCAGCTAACCACAGCTTGGTGACATCATCCTCACACCACTTACCTTGAGACAGACGGTCACTGAATTCTGGCGTTCCGCTGAGCTCGGTGAGAGCACTGCCACAAACTCCCTCAACGTCCTCTTGCTCACTAATAGGAAGGATGGCAATAAGTACATTTGATGGGTTTCTGCTCAGTTTATTGCATAATTATGCGGTTACTTTTTAGTAACTTGTAACTTTGCTCTACCTCAGACAAATGGCATTTCTGATGTCACTGAGCCAAGCTCTCATCTGAACTGCATCTCTGGTCTCGATCACGTACTGCACCTGACCTTCCAACTGCAAGAAATAAAAAAAAAACAGAAAATGCATCAAATGCATAGATGAACAGTGGAAGTGCAGCATGTCCAGATTTTCAAGAGTAGGACTTTCTTGACTTTGAAACTTGACATAGAAAACGACTGCATTTATATTCCTATCTAAGAAATATCTAAATCTCTTTTTCTCTCTCTCAACAGTTATTGTTTAAGAATATTGTTTGTGAAAACTTGTAACTTGGTATAAGCACTTTTTGTATTAATGAGTGTGTTTACATGCACAAAATACATAGATAACTATCAAAAATCTGCTTATTATAGAAAACTGGTTTCATGCGTTTACATACAAATCAATAAACCGTCTATGCAGAAAACTGCGTTTACATGGGACTTGGAGAATTGTCAGGTTTTTTGCAGGTAGTGACGTCACCGCCTATACTACACAATAGTCATTCAAAAAGCAGACAGCATATCTGTCTAAAGCTATACTGTTGTATCACTTCTTGTGTCTGCAGAACCTGTAAATATAACATCAGCTTTTATTTTCGCAGTTTCTCCGCCAACTGCTTCAGTTGAGTGGAGACTTTTATGCGTTACTTTGCGGTTACTTCTGCGTGTGATGTTTATCTTTTATACATGGAGACATGCGCACATGAACAAAACTGCGAGAAAGCTGTTTGAGGTGTTTACATGCCACTTGAAATCGGGGTAATGAGCAAAAAACTACCTGTGCTTATGCCATTTATGTATGGAAGGTTTTTTTGGTCTTTTTTAAATTAATTAATTAAATTATAAAATAATTAATTAAATTATAAAATAAAAAATAAAATCGCAAAATATGCCCCAAATTTGAAAATTAAATGCTAAAATAAAAATTAAAACATTATATTAAATTATTTCATTTTCATTTTTTAATGTGATGAAGCATCATTCCGGCCAAATTAAAAAAGAAAATTAAATTGATGATTTGACATTTCATTTTCAATATAATCTTGAGTCAAGACTGACAATATTAAAATAAAAAGTCAAGCTTGAAAAGGAATCTGTAAAAACATTTTTAAAAGGGTTTTTATTCATACCCAAGCAATAATTGGGACAAAATTAAAATGTAAAGTTCAGTTTTAATTTTATGTTCTCTTTAAATTATTTGTTTTCATTTTCTTTTTCGTTTTCATTTTCATTTTCATTTTCAACTTGTATGCAAATGTAATGTTAATCAGTGGGTGGCGTTTATTTACTTGCTCAAAAAAGGGGATTGGCTAACGCTGCGTTGCCAACTCAGCGACTGTGTTGCTAAAATAGGGACTTTATTGCTACATCTAGCGACTTTTAGGCCCATTTAGACAAACTTAGCGAATGTTTGGATGAATCTTAGCTTCACATCTGTACAGATAGGCTACTGTGTCGCTTGTACTGGCCAACGAGTGCCGGGTGGCGCTGTCCCGGTGAAATGTGCGTCTGGTGTCTCTGTGCATGGAGCTGGGCAGTGTAGGAGCTGACGCGTGGATGAGATTCGCGTTCATTGTTTACATTTGAAAGGAGGAACAAACAATAAAAAGTGGCTGGTCCGCTGTTATATATGTACGTATTTTCACACATCTGATCCGGTGAGGCGTCAGCCATTCTCATCAAATGCATACACATAGCACAGTGTGATTATCGTGCAATACATAATTATGCCAAAATCCGTTAAGGACTGGATTATCATATGCTCGCAATATTGGCGTATATATAGCACTATAATCACACTGCGTGTTATTTGTATGCATTTCATGAAAATGGACATGAGTGACCAGTCACTTACTTTTGCAGCGGGCACACTGGCAGAGCAGACCTTCAGCCTTTGTGGTATTTGTAAGTGGTCCTCATTTGTAACGCTGATTTGTGAGTAGGGCTGTGACCGTACGGGATTTTATTTTACCGTGGTGAAAAAGCAACAGAATCACGCGGTTAGACTGTTAGCACAACAACCCACCCCATATTATTAAAACAACAAATTATATTAGCAATAACAATGTGAAATAATATGTATTTCTATATGTTAACTTCTGTTTTTTATATCTTTTGAATATACAATGATTTATAGACCTTTTATGTCATCGTTTATAACCCATTTTATACAATACATTTCATAGAATAACAACCTGAAAACCTGCAGAAAGAACATGCAGAGTTTAAGATTGTTTCTGATGAGTTGTGTAAAACCTGATTCCTATTTCTTTAGACATTCATTTTCGGTAAACTCTCCGTGAATAGAAACACACTTCTCCAAACATGTTGAAACTCTTAATAATTTATTGTACAAAAAATGGGTTACAAACAATGACAAAAACTGTTCCATAATTGATATTAAACTCAAAAGATATAGAAAATAAATATTATTTAATGTTATTATTGTTATTATGTTTAATTAGATGTTCTCAAAGTGGATACAAAACGAAATCGACAATTGCATCATTACGTAAATAACTGCGCAAAACTTATGGATACTCCAATCATTGCTTTCAGAAATTCGCTTACAGTAGCTCCAGATATAAGCACAGCATTCAACCAAATAACGAGTTGTGCTGTCAGTATACGCGCTCCTGCCTTCATAACGATAGTTGTCATGTTTGCCCATTATAGTTTTAAAATATTATTATGCTGTCATTATCATCACCAGCACAGTGCTTCTCCTTGAATGAGAAAGCTTAATATGCGCGTGGCTCGGACTCCTTGCACATGAAATTTCATGGGCATGGCTCTGACATTTTCTTGCAGAGATGTTGTTATTCGCGCAGGGGTTTAAAACCAGGGAGTGAGTTGGTACAGTTCAAGAAATCAGAGCACTTGGGCATGACGCGCTTTATAAGGTTGCGGCCGTGACATCACCGCAGCTGGCATCTTATTACAGCAGTGATGCAGTATTACTGTGATATCGTCACAGCCCTTATGTGCGTAGCTCGTCTTCCACGCTTCAGCTATGGTCAGAAGAACTGTATGTTGTGTCCAGTGCAGTGTACACAGAAGACTCCGAGAGACTCGCATTTCACAGAGGACGCAAGTTCTGATACTTGTACAGACAACACATAGGCTAAATAAACAGATAATGTTCATTTAAAAGTAAGTGACTGTGTATCAGCTCGTTAAACTGACGCCTCACCGGACCAGATGTGTGAAAATACGCACATATATAACAGCGGACCAGCCACTTTTTATTGTTTGTTCCTCCTTTGAAATGTAAACAATGTACGCGAATCCCATCCACGCGTCAGCTCCTACACTGCCCAGCTCCATGCACAGAGACACCAGACGCACATTTCACCGGGACAGCGCCACCCGGCACTCGTGGGCCAGTACAAGCGTACAGTACCCTATCTGTACAGATGTGAAGCTAAGATTCATCCAAACATTCGCTAAGTTTGTCTAAATGGGCCTAAAAGTCGCTAGATGTAGCAATAAAGTCGCTATTTTAGCAACACAGTCGCTGAGTTGGCAACGCTGCTTCAGCCAATCCCCTTTTTTTTAAGCAAGTAAACGCCACCCATTGATTAACATTGAATTTGCATACAAGTTGAAAATGAAAATGAAAACGAAAAAGAAAATGAAAACAAATAATTTAAACAGAACATAAAATTAAAACTGAACTTTACATTTTAATTTTGTCCCTATTATTGCTTGGGCATGAATAAAAAGCCTTTAAAAAATTTTATTTACAGATTCCTTTTCAAGCTTGCCTTTTTATTTTAATATTGTCAGTCTTGACTCAAGATTATATTGAAAATGAAATGTCAAATCATCAATTTAATTTAATTTTTTAATTTGGCCGGAATGATGCTTCATCACGTTAAAAATGAAAATGAAATAATGTTTTAATTTTTATTTTAGCATTTAATTTTCAAATTTGGGACATATTTTGCAATTTTATTTTTATTTTATAATTTAATTAATTATTTTATAATTTAATTAATTAATTTAAAAAAGACCAAAAAAACATTCCATATTTATGGGCTTTCCCCTATAAAAGAAAATCAATTTACGCGTTTACATGACCCCACGTGTTATCAGTTTATTAAGCATGATCGGCAAAAGACTGTGCATGTAAACACACTCATTAGCTCCCTATGACAAAAGTCTTTATTCTTTTCTAATCTTTGTGAGTTCCTTTGGATTGAAGCATCTGCTAAATGCCTCAATGTAAATGTAAACTAAACACAAAGTATTTTTTAAGAAAAACAGAGGTAAAGTTTGACAAGATGAATCATAAGGAAAGACGAACATAATAAATTATTAAATTTATTAAACATTGTACATAATGTAATTACTACTGTTATATTGTAAAATCTCTTCCTAAAATAAATATATAAGCTAACTTTCCAGTGTACATGACAAATGATGGCTAATGAAAGCGGAAGTCATTAATTCCCTATGGAGAGTAGCAAAGGGGCTGCGTGGGGTGCTGCCGTCTGCGGATGCTTTTTTTTAACTTGTGCCATTACACCAAATGCGACACGCCAACCAGTATTTTAGTGTATTCCAATGAAAACACTGTGTGCCAAGTGAAAATTATTTATCTTTTTTTACTTTATCAGTAACACCTGAATCCTATAAAAATTATTAATCACGGATAAGTCAAATGATTCATTTCATACTTATATATGTTATTTTTAATCTTGTCCATATGTTGATATGAATACATATTGAAAGTCTTTGTCATATTTGCATAGCTGTTTATTGTTTAATTCATTTGCATTTATTTATTTATTTCACTATGGTGAATATTGGTAGATTGAAGGCTTTGTCGCTGGACTGAGCTTCTCTCCCATGTTGGCAAGGATTTACTGTTAAACGGAAATTTCATTACGACTGCCACTAAGGGCAAACTCTGACAGTCATGTCCGAATGTAGTGTACAGTGGAAAGGCAACCTAAAGACAAACGAGATTGATGACTTACTTGTAGAAGAAAGGTATTCTCCTTGTCTGGCACCTCTATAGCTGTAGTGCTTCTGACGTTAACAATGGAGCAGCATGGGACAGTCAGTCTAGGCTTTGAGGACTACAACCAAAAAATAATTTAAAAAAAATCAACATATGCTTAATATATACACAATACACTACACAGACTTATTCAGTGCAACTATTAACAAGCCATTAGTGCATTCTAATGGAAATCTGTTATGTATATCATCAACATTAACATTATGGAATATCTAAATAATAATGATGATTATCCACTACAACACAAGTGGCTTTGTGTCTTTACATACACACTATATGTTGTAAAGGTGTTTTGTAACATTTTTGTTATAATCTGTAAGAGATATTATATGCAACTAAAATGATGGCACTGATGGCATTTACAATTAAGCCTGTTAGGTGACATCTGGCAGCATGTAACCCATAAACATCATTGGAACACATCACTAAAGTTAACATGAAAGATTTTTCGATGTTTGGAATTTTATTTTCTCACCTTTGGTGGGATGTAAAACTCAAGGAAATACTCCAGTCCTCCATCCCCTCCATCCTTATCTCGTTCTTTCAGTACCAGACGACACTTGTGCCAACGCATACCCCGCCCACCAGCAGCTCCTCCCGTGGCTGGAGGATGCATCGATGCGGCGTTGGTGTTGTCCGTGCCGTGGTGCAGCAGTCCAAACGAGAAACCCGGGAAACCGAAAGTGCTAGAAAATTCATCCAAAGATGAGCACACAGTCACACCCCCCTCTCGGACCAGCCTGCCCATTTTCCTGGGTGCACCAGCGCTGCTGGGAGGCAAAGCGGATGGCGATATGGCCAAGGAGAGTGCAGCGGCAGTGGACAGATTCGGTGGTGGTGACCGGGAGAGTCGTAATTTCTCCAACCTCTGGCTCCACTTCTCCTTCTCCCCATCTCCATTGCTCCTCCGCCAATCACGGGCCTCGGAGAACGAGAGGGAGGTTGCGCTGCTGGAGGATGATGGAGGCAAAGATGATGATGAAGAGTGGGGCAGGGAGAGGGGAAGGGAGAGGGAGACAGGAAGAGAAGTAGGAACAGCCTGGGAGTTCCTCTTGCCATCTTGCAAACCTGTAGTGTAGCTGTAACTGGAAGGAAGAGGGGAGGAGTTACCCGAATTGCAGTTCTGTGGGGATTCACTGGAGGAGCTGCGCCAGTGTAAGATACCTCGCACGCTCCCCCTAACACTACGGCCCACGCTGCGCAGAGAAAAACGCTTTTTTAGTTTGTTTTTGGAGTGACTCCCCATGGGCGTACCATTGCCTTTTGACCCAGAGTTTGCTGGTGTGCCAGAGGGGTTGAGGCATGCTGGAGTCTGGCTGAGATCAGATCTTTCTGAGGTACCATCACCTTCTGCCTCATTGTCTTTCTCTGCTATGTCTGTGTCCACCTCCTCTTCAGTTACAGGCCCCGCCCAGCTGTCCTCTTCTTCCTCTAGGTCTTTGTAGCCAGATGGATTGTGATGATACTGTTTACCTGTCAGTCCCCTATCCTCCCTCCGCCCATTATTCCCGCCCATTGAGGAAGAGCATGAAGAAGAGGATGAAGGGGGCAGAATTTGCGTATGAGCATAAGGGTCCTGAAATGCTGCAGGGTTCTGAAATCTCTCCACACCGCGGGCCTCCTCGTGACCATGCTGGGGTAACAGACATTTGGACGCAGAACGAATGTGAGTGGGGGGGCAGGGGGTGGTAGCCTCTGGCGGCAGCAGGGGTGGAGATGTTGCATCCTCCTCCAGTGATGTAACATCTGATTGGGCGACCCAGTTTCCTTCTCTACCAACGGCAGTCCCCTCAAGTTCACTCTCGAAATGTCGAACAAATCTGTCTGTAAAGCGCCGACAAAAAGCAGCAGCGGAATCAGGGGAGTAATGCGGGTTCTCCTGCAGGAAGGCCCGAAAATGACGGGCAAAGTCACCAGCGGCTACCCGTGCGTGGAGCTCACAGAACTCTGTCCAGCTAAGACAGGGAGATGGAGATGGTGTGGGTGTGTCAGATAAAGAGGACAACGGCTGACCCGCAGGAGTTGGAGGAGGCAACGGTGGGGGTCTTGTAGAGAGGGGCAACAGCAATGGGGATGGAGGAGAAGGGGAGGGAGATGGGGAGGGTGGGAGAGGAGACGAATCAGCCGCAGCACGAGGGCTAGGCGGAGTTAAGAGCGAGCCATTCATGACTGATAAACAGAGTGATCAATTTAAGACCAACTGAATATCCAAGATGTTGGGTCAAGGATCAAGTGATCGCTGCGATCTACGTGGGCATGGGGCGTGTACACGCCGTTCATCGGGCTATAATTTTACAACAGACATAAATTCCAAGTACCTGACCTAAAAATGACTTATAATTGTTTTCCCCCATTTAAAACAATGATCTGATTCACAAGTTTGATGTTACAAATTAGTTTACATTCTACACATAACAATGTATGCTCAAGGGGCTGTATGCCAAGTAACTTTAATGTCAAGAGCAGCCGGCCAGTTCTCAAATGGTCTCCGGAGTTTTACAATTGTGCAAGGATCCTTAAGTGACCTAAAACGGTTGATAAAACAAAACAGAAACAACATTAGTATTTTTATCCTAACAAATTATTTACACATCCACTTTCATTTACATGCAATAATGTTACATCTTGTAAATGCCAGTTCTGAAGGCAACAAATATCTTTATGAAGATCATTCATTGCAAACTATTTTTTTAGATTCAGGAGAGAGTTTTTGCAAATACTGCATTTTAACATTTATTATGAATTAAAACAATCCAGAATATATCAGTAGTAGAGCACTGTATAAGCAGAGCAAGAGGTCATGGAATTGAACCCAGTCGTTTACTTATAAAGAAATGTATACCTTGTTATGCACTGTAGGTCGCTTTGGATAAAAGTGTCTGCCAAATGTGTAAATGTAAATAATCAGTCTAACACTATTCACTGACCCACAAGAAAAAAAACTGTGGTATGTACTCTATAGTAAACTGTAGTACATTATTATATTTTTGAAGAAATTACTATTAGAGGTAAACTGATTAATCGGTTTTGCCAATTAATCGGCACCAATAGTTTATTGGTGGAACAATCGGCTATCTGCAAAAAATTCATGCCAATTTTTCTGAGTGCGTCCATTGCTATTATATCATTATGAAGTAATTAATTTGCTAAATAGATGCTGCATTAGCAGAGAAACAACAGCAGGAACCTAAGTTTGTAGTCAAGGCTGACAGAACAATAATATTAGTAGTACTCAAACTATGGATGCTAAACAATTAATCGTGATTAATCGTTAGCAGAATAAAAGTTTTTGTTTACATCACATATGTGTGTAAACTGTGTATAATAAAATATATATATATATGAACACATTCATGTATAATTTTAAGAAAAAAATGTATATATTAAGTATTTATATTTATATATAATATAAATTATACATAAATATACAAATGTATATACACATGTAAACATTTCTAAAACATATACATGCATGTGTGTACATTTATTTATACAAAGTTATTGTACACAGTTCACACACATATGATGTAAATAAAAACATTTATTCTGCTAACGATTAATCGCGATTAATCGTTAAGCATCCCTAACTCAAACGATTACACAAAAATACACGCAGATAATCCAACCCAAATGTTTAATGTCCTGATTATTACAATTGATTTGCATTATTTATATACAGCTGGTTACTTTTATCCATATTTTAAGTTAATAACGAGAGAAAGCAAACTGAATGAAGCTGGATGCTACGTTAACATATCTAACAAATCAAAATCTGAATTCAGTGCATCATCAATGCAATACAGCTTTTGTTATTTTGATTAGATAATAATTAAGTGTTAAAACAGAAACAAATAAAGTACAAGACTACACATATAATATACATTTGTGTAATTTGAATTTTACCAGTGGGATTATTTCACAGAAGTATTTATTTCAATACGTATTAATATATTTTTATTTATGCATTTATTTTATTTAGCCCATTTTCGTGGTTCAGTGCTGTAATTTTATTTCCTTTATAATACATCTCAGTACTGTTTCACTTTTAGTGTTATGTTTGTTTTTATCCAGTATCCATTTTAATAACGTTTGATTAATCGAATATCGGCAAAGAGGCACCAACTTAGTTATCGGTAAAATCCACTATCGGTTGACCTCTATATACTATAGCATTCTGTAGTATTAACTATAGTGAATTGATGAACTGCAGCAAATATTGTAGTATAATTTAATATTTACTATAGTAAGGTTCTAAATCAAAATTTCAATATAATTAATTATAGTAAATAAAATATTTTACAGTGATATACTTCATGTGTGCATATCGATAATAGTAACAGGCGTGTACAGTGCAGGCATGATCATCGTATTTATTTAACAAGGGCGTAAAAATTACATTTATACGTTAAGGTTCTTGCGTAAAGTGGCGGTGATAAACGCGTTGTTTTGCTTGAACCACAATGGGTTCAATCCCATGACATAGTTTAAGCTGCGAGACTCAATCTTGTTGCACCTGATTTCAGAAGAACGTGCTGAGCGCTAATTTCTCATTTATTTCATTAAAAACCAATCTAGAACCCACGCGTTGAAAGATTTAAGCATTTGAACCCGAACTTGTAGAAACCAAACCATTTGTGATACAAAACGGTAGTCGGTTTACATAAGCATTATATGTAACAATGATGCTACAATGATGCTCATAAGCCTCCGTGATAACTCACTGTCTTCAGGCTAGTATGTAACTCGAGGCCGATGCAGCTAGCTTCAAAGAAAACCCACACAAACCGTTAAAGGTTTGCTATCTGAATAAACTAAAACGACCGAGAGATGCGATAAATCTACAGAGCATAACAACAAAGCTCGCCATATCTAACTGCCTGGTTGTGAGTTTAATTGTCATTTGCGCTCACGCTGATAATGTCAACACACCGAGCTAACTAAAGCTAGCTTGAGTTGGCCAGTTTGCTAACAATCAAGTGCAATAGAAAGAAAACATTCAGTCAACTCACCTATTTGCACGAAGACCACACAATTTGACCGAAACCCCAAAGAAGTTGAGGTGCAAGCGTATTTTGGACTAGCCTGTGGTGCTAACTAGCTAACGTAGCTCTGCTCATAAATTACCAAGTTTGAGCTGCTGGTCAGCTAGCTGACTGTATTGCTAAGCAGGCACTGTGTGTCTGCCAGTGTTAAATTGCCAATATTAAAAACATTACTATTCATTCCTCTCTGGCTGATCGGTCATTGCTGATGCTAAATTAATTGATTAATCATATGGTATACATTTATGTATACGTTAAGGATTTTGCAACCGGTCTTGTTGCTGGTATATGAATATTTCTTTGCCTGCTGTCCCAATCAGTCTCTCGCGATAGTGGGAGAGGAAGTTGGTTGGGGGACAGAGAGTGTGGGAGAAGGGGGATTTCAATGGGAGAAAAAAGATTAGGAGGAAAAGGGATGTGCACTTGATGTGAAGACACATTGGACAATGTGTCAAACGGGGATTGATGCTTAATTGATGTTGGGAGGTTAAGAATGCTTTTATTGTTATTTAGAATAAAGAATCACATTTTAATTGTCAAATGTAAACATTTTGTTAGATTAACATGTATTTGGTTAAATTGATTCTTACATAATTTATAGCATAATTGTGCAATTTTGCATAAGATAGTAAACATTTAGCCTACAAATTATATTATGCTTACTATCAAACACTGTAAACATTTGAAATAAGTTAATAGGAAAGCTTATAAAGCTGTATGAGCTATGCAGAAAAAGCATGTTTGATTTCATATTTTATTATTTCTTTTTATAGAATAGGTTGGCGAACTAAAATTATTTTAAGGTTGGAGATTTAAATCCTTTCTTTTTAATATTTTCTGAAAACCTAGTAAATTTACTGTATCACAATGGAAACTGCAAAGACATATCTTTGGGAAAGTCTATGGATATACTGCTGAATCAGCTAAGCCTTCAAAAATTAGCCTTCTTTTGCTATGGTGTTCCCATTCTCCATACTTCCTGTAGATCAGAGCGTGTGGATCTGTGTACCCATGGAAATTTCACAGGCTAACGTCAATAGAACATTTTGTTTATTTTTGTTTACATCAAAGAGGTAAGGAATTTGTGCGCTTAAGTGCAATAAAGCACAAATAAACATACATTAGAAGACTTAAGTATGCGTAGAATACTTTCTTCTCTCTACTGTAAACATTGCAGTCTCCCACAGAGTAGTTGCAAAAAAAACCCAACTATTTTCCCATAAATATATTATTCCTTAGATATAACTGTGAATTGAATGTGCAGCACATTTAATGTTAAATATGGAAAAAAAATTTAAGCTATCCATGACAAATTATTTAAAAGGTTTATAAGGTTTAGTCTCATTAGTAAACCCCATGCCTAAATGTACAATTTGTTTTTGGTTGCTTTTGTTAGGGACCATCCATCATTTTATTTGGGACCATTTGGAAAACCACAAAACACCTCAATGTTAAATAGTTTATATTTGTACAGAATATTTGTATTCTATATTGTATTTGTATAGTTTATTGTTTTTTTCAAAAAAGAATTATGCTCTGTACATGAAAAATATGACATATTTGCCAATGTATGGTAACCCATACTTGGAATGTGACCTCTGCATTTAACCCAATCAGTTAATTGTGAACACATGCACAGCAAGTCATAAACACACACACACTTTATACCTTGTACACACCACAGATGAAAACAAGCAAAAAATGTAGAAAATATTTGATTATGTTATGGACTTAAAGACTTAAAATGAAGACATTTTCCTTACTGGGAGACTGTTGACGTGTCTTTATTTTGTACATTAATCCTGCTTTCATTGTTGTGGTCCAATTACAATCTTACAGATTTCGCTACTTTACTTGGTATTATTATTATATTAATATAGCCTATTATTACCTAATACATCTTGCTATTAGAAAACAATTTTCAATACCCTCCATGTACTCAATTTCTGGACAAGATTTAGAAATATCGTTTGGAATCAGAGTATTATTTATTAAACTATTGGTAACAGATTTGAATACCTTTATGTACTCCATCCTATAATATAGTTAGGAATGTTGTACTACGTTTTATGTTATTCAAATAAGGAATCCATTTATATAACTGTAACTTCATGTAGGCTGCTTTTGTTGTTTTTTGCTTTTCTGTGTTTTCTTGGTTTCTGTTTCATGTAAAGCTGCTTTGGCACAATGAAAAATTGTGAATGCAATATATAAACAAACTTGAACTGGACATTTTCCTCAAATACAGGTGCAATGAAACTCGACTGTCACTGTTTCACTTCCATATACTGCCCTCTATTGACGAAAGCCTGGAAAACATTTTCAACAAACATTTTCAACATTTTAGGAGAATAAAATGACAAACAGGTCTGAAACCCTCCAATTTAAAAAAAGCCCATGATCTACTTTTGCAATAATGCTCCCGCTTTTGAAGTACTGTTGTAATGTGACCATATTTTGGTATAATCTAGTGTGCGACCGTCATTTAGATCTTACAAGCACACAAAAGAAAGAAATGCTAAATATAAGTAAAAAGTAAGTTAAAGAATCGATCCATCATCAGTTTCTAAAGGAATGCTCCAGAAAGCAAACGAAGTTTATTATGGGATCTCAACCAGCAACCAATGGGCGGAACCCTTCGCGCGTTTTGCCTTTTCATTGGTTAACTCCTCTCTCGAGCGTTCGAGAAGCGCGTAGAAAACGCGCTGTTTCTGTATATCAACAGCTGAGCTTGAGAGCGTGCAGTGTTGTCACAGAACGAAGCGGACGACTGTTACTGATAATAAAACAACTTTCTGCTTGAAAAACCAAGCTACTTCACGATTTTTCACGTAAGTCTTGCATTGTTTGTTTTCACTTTTACATGAATAATGAATTCAGGTAAATTATGACAGTTTTTGACAGTCACTTCCAGTGTTGGGTGTAACCAATTACTAAGTAATTAATTTTAATAAAATTTTACTTTAAAACGTAAAGTAAGCAATTACCCTTATTTTTCCAGTAATTTACTTCTGTTATAACTAAATACTTTGTATAAACTAAATATAATACAATAGTGGATTTAACATCAAAATTTAAAGTCTAAGGTTAACATTTTTTATGTATCCTTCTCACTTTAAATACTTTGGTGAGTTAATAAGATTAATGGAAACACTCAGTTTCCAATTCTCACTATTATAAACCGGTTGGTACTTAGGATTTATATTACTGAGATATTGGAAGTTTTTTAGTACTTAGAAGCACACATTAATGCTTGATTCTGCAAAACCTTATTCTTCATTCTTAATCCTGCACAATTCCTACGTATTCTTAAACTTAAGACCAGTTTACTCAGTTATTAGGACTATTTTGAGGCAAAAGTAGTTAATAATTAGTTATAGTGAGAATTGAACCGTAAAAGGTGTGTGAGCAGAATAATTGATGTACTTTTATGATTTATTCAAGCCCTTTCAAGCCTATCTTTGTATAATTTACCAAATAGGATTTAGAAAGTAATTAGTAATAAGTAATTAAATACTATTTGGAGAGGGTAATTTGTAAAGTAATCTAATTTCATGTTTGAAGATGTTATTAGTAACTAGTAATTACTTTTTTTGAGTAACTTACCCAACACTGGTCAACATCAATGTCAAAAAGTGTCTTAATCTACTGGAATTTACCCTACTAAATAGGGGCATGTTATGTTCAAATAATTTGTAACTTTTTGTTGTAGTTCTCCAACATTTTGTAACGCTATATCTGAAACTTATAAAATATTGTTAGTTTGCAAACTACAACCTTTTAATTTACTATATAATTTATTTGTATGCAAGTTTTTTTTTTTAAGTTTTTGTCTAGAACTTTCCGTGTAGTGCTGATTTCACACTAATTGGGTTACTTGTTATAAATACAGTCTATAAATGTTTAAACGCATTTAACAAATATTTATTGTGTTTCTATATTGTTATGGACAGCAAGCTGTTAAATATCTGTTAAACAAAGATGTCATCTGCAAAAGGTGTTGGTATTGGAATTGACCTGGGCACCACCTACTCCTGTGTAGGGGTTTTTCAGCATGGAAAAGTGGAGATCATCGCTAATGACCAGGGCAACAGAACAACACCAAGCTATGTTGCCTTCACAGACACAGAGAGGCTCATTGGAGATGCAGCTAAAAACCAGGTGGCCATAAACCCCAGCAACACAGTGTTTGATGCCAAGAGGCTGATTGGCAGGAAATTTGATGATCCAGTTGTGCAGTCTGACATGAAGCATTGGTCCTTCCAAGTCATCAGCGATGGAGGAAAGCCAAAGGTCAAAGTTGAACACAAAGGAGAAACCAAATCATTTTACCCTGAAGAAATCTCATCCATGGTCCTGGTTAAGATGAAGGAGATTGCAGAGGCTTACCTGGGACAGAAGGTGACAAATGCGGTTATCACAGTTCCCGCCTATTTCAACGACTCCCAGAGGCAGGCCACTAAAGACGCCGGAGTAATCGCTGGGCTGAATGTTCTTCGAATCATCAACGAGCCCACGGCTGCAGCCATCGCCTATGGGCTGGATAAAAGCAAAGGTTCAGAGCGTAACGTCCTGATCTTTGACCTGGGTGGAGGCACATTTGATGTGTCCATCTTGACCATTGAAGATGGCATCTTTGAGGTGAAATCCACAGCTGGAGACACTCACCTGGGTGGGGAGGACTTTGACAACCGCATGGTGAATCACTTTGTAGAAGAATTTAAGAGGAAACACAAGAAGGACATCAGTCAGAACAAGAGGGCACTGAGGAGGCTTCGTACAGCTTGTGAGAGAGCCAAGAGAACCCTGTCATCCAGCTCTCAGGCCAGCATTGAGATCGACTCCCTGTATGAGGGCATTGACTTCTACACATCCATCACCAGAGCAAGATTTGAAGAGCTGTGCGCAGACCTCTTTAGGGGAACTCTTGAACCTGTGGAGAAAGCCCTGCGAGATGCCAAGATGGACAAGTCTCAGATTAAAGACATCGTTCTGGTTGGTGGATCAACCAGAATCCCTAAGATCCAGAAACTTCTGCAGGATTTCTTCAATGGAAGAGATCTGAACAAGAACATCAACCCAGACGAAGCAGTGGCTTATGGTGCTGCAGTGCAAGCCGCCATCCTTATGGGCGACACATCTGGAAACGTTCAAGATCTTTTGCTGCTGGATGTTGCTCCACTGTCTCTGGGTATTGAAACAGCAGGAGGAGTCATGACTGCCCTCATCAAACGCAACACCACCATCCCCACCAAACAGACCCAGACATTCAGCACCTATGCAGACAACCAGCCCGGCGTCCTGATCCAGGTATATGAGGGAGAGAGGGCCATGACCAAAGACAACAATCTTCTGGGAACATTTGATCTGACGGGAATTCCACCTGCACCACGTGGAGTCCCTCAGATCGAAGTGACCTTTGACATCGATGCCAATGGAATCCTAAATGTGTCAGCTGTGGACAAAAGCACTGGCAAAGAGAACAAGATCACCATCACCAATGACAAGGGCCGTCTGAGCAAAGAAGAGATTGAGAGAATGGTGCAGGACGCTGACAAATACAAAGCAGAAGATGATCTGCAAAGAGAGAAGATTGCTGCCAAGAACTCACTGGAGTCTTACGCCTTCAACATGAAGAACAGTGTGGAGGATGAGAACATGAAAGGAAAAATCAGTGAGGATGATAAGAAAAGAGTCATAGAAAAATGCAACCAAGCCATCTCCTGGCTAGAAAACAACCAGCTGGCTGAAAAGGAAGAGTATGATGATAAGCTAAAGGAGCTGGAAAAAGTCTGCAACCCAATCATCACTAAATTATACCAGGGTGGGATGCCAACAGGAAGTTGTGGAGATCAGACACGTGCTAGCTCAGGGGCCGGATCTCAGGGCCCAACAATTGAGGAGGTGGATTAGGTATAAGAAGAGATGTGATATCGCTCTTTAGTTAAGCATTTTTGCAATACAGTTTACACAGTTACAGTTATATAAACCTTGTGGACCATTTATTTCTATGTTGTGAACTATTACAAAGATTCTGTTTCTTGGTGGTATTATATTCAGTTTAGATTTGTTGTTTTTTATTTGAATTTGAACTGAGTACATTTTAAGATGGTTTAATATATTGTAACTCGAGATTATTTCATATGAAACATATATTTCTGTCAATAATATATAAAACGCATAACTGTTAATGTTTATCAAAAGATTTAAATCGTGTTCCATTTGCATGTTAAGAAATAAGTAGAAACTTGCAGAGTAAAATGCAGAGAATTGTTCTGTATGTATCTTTCAGTTATAAGTAAGTGCAGGCATTGTTATATCTGAAAAAGTTAATTTAATGTTAGCATTTTTTCTTGGTTTGTGTCTGAATTCTCAATAAACTGTTGAAAATTAAGTCGTTGACATTGTTACAGTTTTTATAGAATTGTTCTAATATCAGTATTATTTATAACTTAAATGAAGTGAAACATTAACAAAATGGTAAAACAAAGGTTTAAGAAGGCTGTTTCAGCTAAATAGCCTACATGAAAAATTATAGCAGGTTAGAGTTTTAGCAACTAATAAAGCAGATCAAGTTTAAATTAAAATAATCCATTTGTAAAAATAGCTAAGAAAATCAGGCTCATCATACAATGTTTCTCACAGAATAGGCAAATGTTTATATGCAATTGCACAAGGTCTACAATGTGACACATTTTTGCAGGTGCCAAAATAGTCTAGTATATGGATAGATGCTAATGTTGATCTTTTTAATTGCTTACTTGTTATAAAAAAAGTGGAATAACTGTTATCCCTCCTTAATAAAAAAATGGTCATTCATAAACTATTTATTCAAAGACAATCAATTAGTTTAAATTATAAAGTTATGTATGAGTCTCTTTCCATTTAAGATTTAAAGGCGGGCTGCATGATTTTTGAAAAACACTTTGGAAATAGGAGTCGGGCCGACTACCAAACACACTTGTAGCCAATCAGCAGTAAGGGGCGTGTCTACTAACTGACATCGTTTCCTGGGTTGCTTATGTGTGGGGCTGGTCTATCAAAAGAAGGTCCAGATTTGTGTTTGTTTAGGTGATTTCAAGTGTCAACATTGGCTTTCAGAGATCATGCACCCCGCCTTTAAGTACTTCTTACTGTACTTGACTTGTAAGCCCCCACCCCAAATGTTATTGTTATATTGTACTGAATATGCTCCTGATTCTTGTTTTATAACTACTGGAGCATATACGATTATGTAGGTCTATATATGTACACAAATAGATAATGATGATTTAATTACCTATTTATTCTTATATTAGTTGTACAGTATTTTCAACATATAATTGATAAGAGATTATTTAGAAAACACAAATTTTATGCATTATTTTTTTAAAATATATATTTTATTATTTCCAACGCGATGAGTCTAATACAGAAAGTTTTTCCCAATAAAATTCCCTTCCCATCATGGTCTCTTTCCTCGCAACCTTTGCATGACGCCTCATTCCAGTGATGACGCGCTGCTCTCATTTCCGGCGATCGCAGTCTGTTGTTGAATGTACCGTTCTGTCCAGATTCGGGATGGTACTCATCAAGCAATAGTGAGTAGCTTTTATACCATACCTCACCTAGATTTTACCTGTGCTATTAATCCAACCACATACATTATGCGGTTTCCGTATTTCATCCATATCCCAAACGGCATAATGAATGGGGGATTTAAAGACCCTGATTTGGATCGACTGGTCATCGCTAGCCGCCTAGCCTGCCCGGTACCGTATCAGTGTGGTCTATGAACCGCTTTCCCGTCAGTACCGCTGTTACTCAATGTGTGATACGTTGCATGCTTAACGTTACCAAAACAAATATATCGCGTTCAAACCCCACCGGATGGCAAAGCGCTGTTTATTATGAAGAAACCGGGCCGGTTATTTGACACGCCCGTTACATAGGCGCAAGGCGATGCAGCCTCCATAACATCAAAATAAACGATCACTAAGTTTTATTAGAGATCTAACTGCTTTTAACCTCTCACATCACTTCTGTTTTCAGCCAGGTGTTGTTGCCATGTTCAGTAGAAGAGGTAAGTTCAATATTTAGCGCTGTTATGCCTTGGGTGATCAGTAGCTGTTTACATTTTCTCTGTTTCTCTGTTTGCCTAAACAAATACTCAGACGACTCCATTTGTCAATTCAGAGTCAACATCTCATCTCTTGCCATACATTATTTATCTCCATGTTACTGTAAACTAGCAGACAGTTGCCATTGGTTACTTATATAAGGCATCTCTTCCCCCTCCCAGTACCAGGTTGGCCAACTGTACTCAGTTGCAGAGGCCAGTAAGAATAACACGGGTGGTGGAGAGGGCATCGAGGTCCTCCGAAATGAACCCTATGAGAAAGATGGTGAAAAGGGCCAGTATACCCACAAGATCTACCACATACACAGGTAAGTATACATGTGCTGATCATGACCATGCTGATCTCCATAATGTTTGCGTCTTTTGTAACACTGGCATGTGACTGTTTTGTCATTTTATAAATGTTTTATGAATTGTCCTAGGATGGTTTGGAAACTTCTGACTAAGACATACTATCCTAGTAAGATATATTTATATAGAGTCCAAAACATAGCTACTGAGATGAGTTATAAACATAATATTTGTCTTTTACAGCAAGGTTCCCGGTTTTATTCAGATGTTTGCGCCTGAAGGAGCCCTGGTTTTTCACGAGAAAGCCTGGAATGCTTACCCCTACTGTCGCACTAGTTAGTAAACACAACATACTTTGCACAAATGTGATTTTTTTATGATTCTTCTGTGATCTTCGCATTGAGTACTTAACAGGGAGGGTGTATTTGAGCTGCAAACAGAATAACTTTACTGACTATCAATGTGTTATTTTCTTTCCTATATCCAAACTGATTGTGGAACACTGCAGTTGTTACAGTAAGTGTATTGACACCATTATGCATGAGATCGTTTTAGACTACTAGACTCGCAGGTCATTTTTGTCGACTCAGAGTTTAGTCAGCATGTTTCACTGTCTAAATATTGCATAAATATGGCATCGCTTGACCTACTCTTCTTTTTCAGAATGAGTACATGAAAGATGACTTCTTCATTAAAATTGAAACTTGGCATAAACCTGACATTGGAACAACTGAGAATGTGAGTTTATTACACAGGTCTTACACTTTTAAAAGGAATATAATTATCTTTAATCCAGCATACAGTACTAAGAAATGTAAATTGGTTTTAATCTATATGTAATTACGGGATATATTTATAATAATCTACCAAATGTTGTCCCATCAGATGCAAAACCCTCTAAGTGCATATGACACGTTTTCTTGTAAATGAACACTTTTTATCACGCCCCCTAGGTTGAGTAATTTCACTTAAATGGCAATGAAAAGGTTATTAGTCAGTAATTGAAATGCCTTATTTTTAAAAATTTCACTTTCTTGGTAGTAATTTTCTTTGTATTTCACATATTTGACAGTCTTTTGTTTCAAAACCCTCTAATTACATGCAAAAATCTCCACTTCTTCTTAATGAGTCTCTAGTCAATCTTCACTGTCCTTTCTGAATAAAGGTAAAAGGCTAAAGTTCAGTCAACATCATAATATGTTTGGTAAACCTGATTTAACCAGGTAAAATAACATTGATGAAAACGATATGGTGCTGAACGGATTCTTCCAACAAAGCAGTATTTCTGAATGGCCTGACGCTGAGATCAAACAGACATAAATGTCACAAAGTGCTTTTTGTCATGTGCTCTTTATTTGCTATTTGTTTTGTGGTTACATTCTGGTCTCATCTATTTACAATGTTTATTTAGTCACTATAATAAAGTTATTTATTTCCCTTAGAGAAATGGTTTGCTAAAGAAGCCATTTTGCATTGGGACTGATCATATTTAAATTGCATAAACAAAGTGATATAACTTGGGATAATTATCAAGGCACTTGTTGACATAATGCATCATGCATGAGTATTCAAAACACATTTATTCTGCTAATTTGCATTATTTAATTGCAAATAGAATAAACAATGTATCTTTAATGTAATGTTTTCATCTTTCTCTTATGCAGCCTCACGGTCTTCCTCCTGAAGAATGGGAGGAGATAGAGATTGTGCCGATTGATATAGCTGATCGCTCTCAGGTGGATGATGTGGTGAGTTGAATTAGAAAATTCATTACTGTCTTTATTTTACTTTATTTTTGTACATTAAAGGGATAGTTCACCCAAAAATGAAACTTCTGTCATCATTTACTCTCTCATGTTGTTACAAACCTGCATACATTTCTTTGATCTGATGAACACGAGGGAAGCTATTTTGAGGAATGTTTGCAACCAAACTGATCATGAGCCCCATTCACTTCCATAGTAGGAAAAAATACTTGGAAGTGAATGGGGCTCATAAATGGTTAAGTTACAGACATTCTTCAAAATATATTTCTTTGTGTTCATCAGAGCGAAGAAATGTATACAGGTTTATAAGAACATACAAGTGAGTAAATGATTACAGAATTTTCATTTAAAAAACAGAAATATGAAGGAGTAGAATGAAAACACACACTTAAAGCAACACTATGTAGTTTTTTTTACCTTTAAATAATGTCTCTAAAATTACTTCAGTAATAGAATAACTTTTAACTGGACAAATTGTACTATTGCTGCAACCTGAGCAGCCTCCTAGCTGCTACAAGCACACTCTGAAAGTGGCAGTGGAGGGTAGAGCACACAGCCCTGCCCCTCCCCCTGCCTGCAGAAGAGTGTCTGATACCAGGCACTGTTGCGCTTTTCAACCACATGGGGGAGCTGTAAGTCATTTTTACATGGAAACTACATAGTGTTGCTTTAATGTTATGGTCAAATAAAATAAAAAATAAGTAAATGTGCCATACTGATCAGTTTATTATTAGTGCATCAAAATACATAATAACAGGTCTCCACTTTTGTATGAAAATGAAATTTAAGTTAGAGTTGGGGCAGTCAAATAGTCGTATGTATTTTACGTATGTACATCTTTCTGTCCACCAAGCCAGCTTTGGAGGGTGTGGCTTTATCCAATTAATTGTTATAGTTTTCCGTGCACTTAAGGGATTAGTCCATAAGAACTTTCATAAGAAAATATCATGTACTCACCCCCTTATCATCCAAGATACTTCTTTCTTCAGTCAAGAAAACTTTCTTTTCTACATATAGTGGACTTCAATTGAACGGTTTGAAGGTCCAAATTGCAGTTTCAATGAAGCTTCAAAGGGCTCTAAACGATTCCAACCAAGGCATAAGGGTCTTATCTAGCGAAATGTTTCCCCTCGGTTTTTTGCACTAAACTTGGAGCACTAAACTCCAAACTTTCAAAGTGGCTTAATCCAATTTTTACAAAAAGCTCACCATAAAGGCTAGTGTTGATGGAGGACATATGGTACCGTGCTCTGTTCCGTATTAACCCATCCTTTTTGAGCATCCTTGTTGATATATGCCACTATTGGAGCGAGATGAGCAGTTCAATAATATCTAAAATAAGGGAGACGCAGCCCTCCTTTATCATTTCCTAAAGTTAGTGTTTTTAATTTTATTCTAGGTTGTCTGTTCTGCCAAATAAACTTTGATATGAGTTTATCTAGTACATTGAATGTAGATGCAGGGATCCATACTGGAAGGAGTTAAAATAAGAAGAGCAGTCTAGGTAAAACATTCATTCTGACCGTCTCAATCCTGCCAAATAGTGAAAGTGGCAACACTTCCCATCTTATCAGGTTCTTTTTAATAGTGTGTTGATTGACTTCATTGCTGTCTTGGTGTAAAATGATTTTGGATCCAGTTGTATGTTAGCAAAGCTTTTCGAATAAAATAAACCTCATAAATGTTACTTCATATGCACAGATTTCTGTGTTGGCCTGCTTGCGTCTCACATTCCTTAATACGTCATCTCTGTTTCATTTCTCAGGACTATAAACCAGACGAGGACCCTGCCGTCTACCACTCTGAGAAAACTGGGAGAGGACCTCTGGGACCTGAATGGAAGGTAAACATGATCGCGCACATGCATTGACAAATCTGCATGTATTATTTACACATAATTAATAAAATGAAACATTTTAATGCAATTTGATAAAGAATGATGATTCGTGTTCTCCTGCATCCATCTCTTTTCAGAAAGAGCTTCACAACGGTAACTGTCCCTATATGACGGCGTATAAGTTGGTGACGGTTCATTTCCGCTGGTGGGGACTGCAGGGACGTGTGGAGAACTTCATTCATAAGGTTTAATCATCAGCATCTCGTAGTACCATATCTGGTTGGCGACACTGATGTAATTAAAGTAACACCAACCTCAACATCTGTTTCTCATGGAGTAGCAGGAGAAAAGGCTCTTCACTAATTTCCACCGGCAGCTGTTTTGTTGGCTGGACCGCTGGGTGGACCTCACTATGGACGACATTCGTCGGATGGAGGAAGAGACGCAGAGGGAGCTGGACCAGGTATCTATTACTTCGGAAACCATTCCTGCATCCAAAATCGCCTACTTTTCATACTATATAGTAGACGAAAAGCAGCAGGTGATGCAAGAAGTATGTTTGAATTTATAGTATTCGAAAAACACTAGGTGGAACCAACGAAGAAGAATAATTCTTCAAAAATGTCGGAAAGCGGTGACGCAACTTTATCTAAATGTAAATTGAAAAATGTAAATGTTAATAAGGAAAAAGTTGTTCCTTTTAGTTAAAATGCGCTTATTTAAACACATCCAAGTTAACGGCTCACCTGACGTATTTCATGTGGTTTATCAACATGACGGAAGTAGTCAGTCCGAATTTCAATCACATATTTATACTATATAGAACAAACTGTTTTAAAGGTCTGAGTAGGAACTGTCACAATGGTCCTCATTTATCAAACAAATGTAGAAACCAGTGTATATTTGAGAGAGAAAATCAGATTAAGCCAATTCTCACGTGTGATTCATTAAACTGTCTTATGCGACCAATTTCACACATTTTTATCCGTTTTTAATACTTTAATCGTCTCGGTTACTATCGTAACCTCGGTTCCCTGAGAAACGGGAACGAGACATTGCGTCAGTAGCTGACGCTATGGGAGAGGTCCTCCTCTCTTCCGATTCTGAAGCTTTTTTATAGAACAACGCCAGTGTACTGGCTAATGCCTGTCATGACGACGTATAGAGGCGTGGCTTTCGCCGCTATATAACGACCGTCTCTAAGGCATATCGACAGATCATTTCGACTGAACAACAGAAGAGCTGATCTGAGCAGTGACACGGCAGCTTACGCAATGTCTCGTTCCCGTTTCTCAGGGAACCGAGGTTACGATAGTAACCGAGACGTTCCCTTTCGAGAACGGTCTCTCGACATTGCGTCAGTAGCTGACGCTATGGGAGACTGTATAGAACCGCGCCGTGAGAACAGCAAAGAGCAGCCCCAGTGGAGTTTACTCAAACCCATGCACCACAGCGCTTAGCAGTAGCACATAACACAGTCCTAGCCCAGTCGGCGTAAGCCCAGTCGGCGTGAAAAAGACTGGATGCCTCTAGGGACCCAATCAGAAACTCGCCCTGACCCAGGGCAGAGTACATACAGACACAGCCAGCATAAAGATCTTATCGCTGCACTACCCAGGGCAGCAGATAAGCACAATGCAACAAAAGACCAACGGTCAGGCTTAGCACAACGCAAGCTATAGCAAGCATACCTGCATTCGGCATCTGCTGGCGTAGCATAAGATGCACATCAGGATAGCTAGTGCGAAAGAAACGAAGATGAAGTGAATACAGCTCCATACCTCGACATCAGCAGTAACACAGTAGTACTGGCAACATGCGGTACACACTGTGAATACACATTAACCACGCGACTGCTGACACACACCACAACCTGAGACCGGAGGCGACGTGTCGCCCTCCCTCAGCACCCAATCAAGCAGCTGACTGCAAGATGGGGCGAGAGTAACTCACCGAGAGAGCTCGGAAAGCCCCAGCAAATGCATCCACATCCAAAGCAATATCCTCTATTTACAAAGAGTCTGCTCCAAACACTGCCGCTGTGGCACAAAGAGCTGCTCAGACTGCCGTGTCGGGGTCGAGCACTCAGATGAACATATAAAGCCTAGCCGGGCATAGCTCATTTAGAGCCATAATAGAAGGCAGATTTTAACCGGCTGCGCTCTAACAGCGCTGCGGTTGGATTGAGGCACCTAATCCCTAACTGGTAAACATAAGGGGAGCGAGGTGACCGCTTCACTCACTTAATTCTAATACCCGATGGTGCCCAGCCACTGCGTGCCCAGAGGCATTGTGCAAAACGCCACAGGAGCAGTGGCAAAACCCTCGAGGTAGATAGCCTGTATCGCGGCCAACTACCCGCTGTTGTAAAGGTAGAACACTCGACACGGAACACCGTACCGGGTCATATGCATTCACTTCACACCCTTATGTGTACAGCATAAGAGGGGTGCTGAGTAGAAAGGGCTCGCGACTCTCGTATGCGTCTCAAAGCACAACACGGCCGAGTCTAAACCATCACATAACACCCCCACAAACAGAGTGTACAGCGTGCTGGAGTGCCCTTACAGAACCGCAGCTGATTCGGTCAGCTCGGGGACCTGAATAACTGATCCTCTCACCAGTTCCGCGCTTACCGGCAGCAGAACCCAACTGGGGCACACAACTGCTGGCGCTTGGCCAAGCATAATGTGTTCCCTACGGGAGTGCAACTGGAAGAAGCACAAAGAGGTATTCTCTCCTTGTTGTGCACAGATCCAGTAAGCCCGAACCAAACTCAAATCAGCTTACACCCTCAGCCACATCCGTGCCGCATCTGTGGCGGGCGGGACATGAGATACCAAATGGGGAGCAGATAGGCGAGCGGCTCCCAACACCTGACCACTTAACAGTGTCAAAGGGGGGTCAGGGCAACATGAGGCATACTAGGGGCGTCCGCCGCCAGCACAATAGTGCCCCGGGTGGAACAGCTCAGAGCAAACACACAACTAGTGCGCGCTCCTGAGAGAGACGGGTTCGCATCGAGCCCGAGTCCGAACCACAACCAAGCACACGACATATAGCTGGCGTGCAGACTGTCCTCCTATGCCCACACACACAGAGAAAACCACTCAAGAAAAAGAGTGCTCCTGCAGCCGGTCGGCAATATCTAGGAGTATGAAGCACAGCTGCCCACTCTTAAATGAGAAAGCGCCGCAGCCAGTGAACATGTGCGTCCAAACAATACCATCATGAAGCACCACCATAAGTGCACTAAACCGTGCACTTAGGGCTTCGATCCCAACGGAACCATCGCCCTAGGCCGAGATAGTAGCAGCTATACAAGCCGCTCTAACCCACTCGTCAGGCACGTACTCCGATGCACAGTCACAATTGCTGGACCAGGTACCGGCGCACTGCACCGAAATTGTGACGTGACCACGCCAACTTGGGTGGTCTGACGTCAAATTAACACAGAATCCCGAAAAAAGTAAAAGGATTCAGCCAAACCCATACGGCTAGGAAAAAAGGGGGTAAACACTGCCGAATGATCGGAGTGTTGGGCCCCATAAGAACATGTCTAGCAATGGCTCGCCGCACGCATGCGGGTGCCCATTACATGCTGTCCGCTAATATAAGAACCCACCGCTAAACACACGCATGTGGGGTGGGTCAGGGATGCTACGAACCCATGGCAGACTGAGCGAGGCATGTATGTGCCTGTAGCTACGGCTGAACCACAGAGGTTTATATGTCGGGCACGACCAGTCAAACCTGCCACCGCACACCACTTGGGAAGGCTGGATGCAGGATACAAACGTGGAAAGATTAGATTCCACGCATATAGGAACACTTAGCAACAGCTTGCCGCGCACACGCAGGGTGCCAGTTGCACACTGTGTTTGGGAAACTATGCTGCTGTGTAACGCAGGAGTGTGGGCAGAACGTCACCGTAGTGCAGGGACGTTATGAACTCCTGAACTGTACTGCACAGTGCGCAATGCGGACGTGCATGAACAATGTAGCGGAGCGATCCGCTATTGGGCACAGGATATGTGCTGTAGATACACAGAACTGTAGAAAGAGCCAGGGTCTGCAGCCGCTCGCTGTTGGACACAGCTGGATACAGAACTCAGCGGAAAGAGAGACATATTCTCATACACTGAAACACAAAGTAATGGCCAGTTACATACTGTGGAAAACCAAGTGGGTCTGCAGCAGCTCGGCGCTTGGACTGAGCTGTGCGCAAAACCCGAGCAGAAAGGAGTGACATCTCCTTATGCACTGAATACGTAGTAACGGCTCGCCGCGCGTGCGCCGGGTGCCAGTTACATACTGCGTGCTGTGAACTTGGATTACTTAACTGAAACGCACAGAGCGTAGCACCGCTGTGTATTAACAGAGAAGTGAGCGAACACTGTTGCACACCGGCTTACGTGTATTGACACACATAGCCCGTGCATAAATGAGTGTAATCTTCTTATGCACTGACACACATTTAAAGGGCTCGCCGCGCGTGCGCCGGGAGCCCGTTTCATATTGTGTGCTGTGAACTTGAATTACTTAACTGAAATGCACAGAGCGTAGCACCGCTGTGTATTAACAGAGAAGTGAGTGAACACTGTTGCGCACAGGCTTACGTGTATTGATATACAGAGCCCATGCATAAATGAGTGTAATCTCCTTATGCACTGAAACACATATAAACGGCTCGCCGCGCATGCGCCGGGAGCCCGTTACATATTGTTTGCTGTGAACTAGCCGTGAGGAATGCAGGGCAGAACGTCACCGGCTGTACAGTGACGCTGTGAACTCCCAAATTGTACTGCACAGTGCACAACGTGGACGTGCATGACAAAGTAGCGGAGTAATCTTCCGTAGGGCGTATGCATACGTGTTTAGGTACACAGTGTAAAACCATAACCACAAATAATCATGGCTATGACACCATTTTTTCAAACACCCATGGGTAGTATAGTAATTATGGCTTGGTGATATTAATCAATACACCATAAGACCATGAATACACTTTACTACAATTTCATAGGGGTAGGGTCTGCAGCCGTACGCTGCTTGACGGGACAGACCCAGCACTCGGAAAAAGGAGAGACATCTCCTTTAACACAGAAACACTTGCAATAGTTGGCACGCGCACGCAGGGTGCCAGTTACGCATGTTTTTGCGGGGTGACCGCTGTATATCACAGGCGCGTGAGGTAAAATATCGCCGAATTACGGGGACATTGTGTACTTCACCTACTTCATGCATTCTGCACCGACGTGCAATGCATGGCAGCAACCCGCTGCTGCACAGCTGGGGCATAACGCTTTAAAAATATGCATCCGTATCAGCTCGTACTAACTAGACACAGAGCGAGGAGAGAGAATATCTCTCTCCTCGATGCAAGACTACATAACAGTTACCCCCTTCGTTATGTAGCCCGTGTGACGGGCATATTTGCGAGTAGGGTTTAATGTTATGTATTAAACATCGGAAAGGATCGCTACGCTGGGCGAGGGATCCCACTCGATATAATTTGCCTTTTTCTCTCCGTAGCGCGTGTGTAACGGGCACAACGAGAGCGAGGCCGGGCGCTATGCGCTGTGTTTGTCCGCAGGGGGTTATAAATCGTATATATTATACATATTGGTTCCCCACGTACACATAGTGAACTGAATAAATGCTGCTTGAATCTACGACGGTCCGCTGTGTTTCAGCGGCCATCAGACGCAACACATCAGAGCCCAACAGCCAACACGAATTCCCGTCGTCACCCGGAACAGCCAGGGGGACGCGAAGAATTCCAGAGCATTGCTGCATGAACCACACACGCTGAGGGCAATGTTCACTCTCTATTCACGCTGTTTCGTAGCTGATAGCCAAGTTGCAAGCAGACCCCTCACCGTATTACGTCACGCTCGACGGCATACGTAGCCTGAGCGCGCGCAAGGAAAGCATGTGCTTCGCAAGGCAAACCGCTATAAACAGGCTCATTTTTGTCCGAAACCCGTGAGAATCGGCCAAAGTGCGCTTTATTGTACAAGCAAGACACCAAAAAATGATGCTTACTCTAGTAAATAACAGTGAATAGCAGCGCTTGTACAGGCAAAACGACTTGTGAAAGGGTTTTGCAATGTACAAGGGGGCGCGCGCGCCGTGCTCGTCCACGACAGGCCCCGCTGAAATGAGGTCTGTCATGTCCGAGCAGCGACCGTAGCGCGCAGGGAAGCGGCCAAAGCACGCTGTGTTAACATAATACCGAGAAACCCCGGGATTTAGTTTATTGTGAATGTATTGTGCACACTGTGGCATATTCCGCACTGCATATGTGGGGAAGGGATGCTTATGCACGTCGCCGCCCCGCTTCCATAGCCTCGGCTCGGGGGAAGCTTATAGGGCGGGGTGTCTCGCACTGCTCGGTCTGCCCTTCACTGTCTGCAGCTCGTGTGTGACGAGCACATTCAAGAGCGGACTGAAAGCTGTGTGCTGAGACGGGTCGTCGACGCACCAGAGGTTTGGGGGCACTTGGTGTTCTCTCCAGGTTGGCTGCGACCCACCAGCGGCACGCTGGCGGCGGTGGTCCGCGGCCGAGAACACAGTCACGTGCGAAAACCTCCGGCGATTCTCTTCGCTTACCTGTTTTCTCGAGGAGCGAAGCAATATTTCCGCGTAAATGTCAGCCGGAACGCGTATAAGGGACGCGCCTACGTCCGTTACGGGTGCGATATTCAACGGCGACGCTTCAGTATCACGAAGTGAAGAGAAATGATCTGTCGATATGCCTTAGAGACGGTCGTTATATAGCGGCGAAAGCCACGCCTCTATACGTCGTCATGACAGGCATTAGCCAGTACACTGGCGTTGTTCTATAAAAAAGCTTCAGAATCGGAAGAGAGGAGGACCTCTCCCATAGCGTCAGCTACTGACGCAATGTCGAGAGACCGTTCTCGAAAGGGAACCACATGGGTGTTGACGGAGTCAGCTAAGTTAATTTTGAAAAAAATCCAAACAACAAAATTACCACATCCAAACCTTAAAATCACTGGTAAAACTAATAGATTTGGCACACACAAAGTCAAAAACAATATTAATACATGTTAACCTTTTCTATGTTATATCAGATATTTTACTTAACAGTTAATCAAACATTCACTTAAGACATAACAGATTATATCTGCGTGAATTATTGTCAAAACAGATATTTTTAAAACTGTACCATATTTTCTGGACTATACATTTTTATATTTTGCCCGGTCCTGGAACTTCTAGTCAGGTGTGACTTAAGGGCTCGTTATAGTTGTGCGTAGGTCCTACGGCGTAGGTTCCGCGTCGGTTCTCATTTATACTTTTGCGTCGTCGTCCGCGTTGACATGCAAACACACGCGCAGACTGCTGGTAGGCAGTATCCACGCGTGTAACCACAGTAGCAGCGCGACCGTCAATGAAGAAGAAGCTTGGCAAGTTAACCCACAAACAAAGAAGAAAAAGCAACTTGTTGTGTATGGTTTGAGAAGACCAGCAATGATGGAAGTAAATAAACAGCGACTTTTGTTGCAGTTTGAGTTGAATCACTCCTCAACTTGGCTCATCTTTGTTTTCACTGTGCAAACAGAAATACCTTTGACGCAGTTTTTTTTTACCTGACGGAGGGGTTCTGGTGGACCAATCACAGTGGTCTGCGTAGATCTGACGCGCTGTTAAAAATTTTGCGAGGTGCACGTCAGGCTACGCAGAGCTACGCACAGGCTACGGCGTAGAACTTATGCACGGCTATAATTCGGGCTTTATACATCAAACTTATTTCATATGAACCAAGAGAAACCATTACCGTCTACAGCCGCTAGGGTCCGCTCTATGCTGCTCCTGTATTTGTGTAATTCAATGGATTCAGTGATGCGGAATGATTTCGGGACCTTTTTGAACTTGATTTGACTTGTCGTCAAAGGGTCAAACAGAAATTGTGCGTTACGTTAATCGTACATTAATGAAATGAGTGCCTTTAAAATGTATTTGCATTAACGTGTTATTTTATGTTATATATAAATTAGTGCTGGGCATAGATTAATCTAGATTATCATACATTCATGTATGTATTTAAGAAACATTTACATTTTTGTGTGTGTGTATTTATATATACATAATAATAATAATTATAATTATTAAAATGACTTTTATTTAGAAACTATTACCTTTTTTGGTTGTGCATTCCAGTTAATATCAATTCAACTGCAGTTGAATTATAACATGATAACATAATAATAAATATGTTTTGACAAAACTGTTAAAAACAGAGTTTTGCAACGAAACTGTTCATCTATCTATCTATCTATCTATCTATCTATCTATCTATCTATCTATCTATCTATCTATCTATCTATCTATCTATCTATCTATCTATCCTATATTAATTAAACATTTTTTAAATAGTATACATAATATTTACAGACAGCACAAACTCTCATAATATGCAAAAAATTACTTTTATTTGTATGAGATTAATCTAAATTAATCTATGCCCAGCACTAATATAAATGTTTTACTTGTGTTGCAAAACAAATAGCGGCAAGTTTACCTGAACCCTGACTAGAAGTAAAAATGATCAGCTGAAAGTTATAATCAGTCAGATAATGTGGCTATGAACATTGTTCCTAAATATTTGACCATTAAATATTGATTTAAGTTGAATTTATTGTATTATGTGAAAAGCTGCATAGGGTAAAGGAGACATAAAACTAGCACAGTGTAGGAGAATGGTTGCCACAGGCAACGAGCAAAAATATGCTTTACAGCAGAATGCCATATCAGGAAAAAAGACACAAAGTAACCAAGAGTGAAAATATGACCCATCTTATTTCACCAAACAGATGAAAAAAATAACAAATGTGAGTCTGTCTGTGAAATCCAGGCTTAAGTCTCATATCTTTATTCTTCATTTTCAGATGCGCAGCCAAGGTTCTGTGAGAGGGATGAAAGCCGGAGAGGACTAGGATGAAAAGAAAGATTGAAAGAAAACAAAATAGGGGCTACTTTTTATTTAACCTCCTTCAGTCCTCATGGCCAGTCACAACGTGCCACATCACCAAGCCCTTCCAAACAGGAAACCGTCGTCCCTTACCCAGGATATGTCCATTACCATGCGTGTGAATGTTTGCGTGAATGTGTACAGTATGCATGTGTATCAGTGGTTGTGCAGTTTAACTTTACACCTCATTTGCTGCCAATTTCTTTGAGATTCACTTAAGAGACATTAAGTGATACTGGCATTTCTTTTTATAAGTATTATAACTGTTTAATGGTTTTTGGTTCATTTTGCAACCATCAGCTTTTTACTGAATGCACAAGTGGAGTCCGAGGAAACATTTCACCACATGTATGACCATTAATAAATGACTAAGTAATTTACCTAATTATGTTACATTTGTCTTGCTGTTTGGAAAATCTCAGTGGGATCTTACGTATGCCTCGAGGATCAATGTCAGAAAACGGACATAAAATGGATTAGAGAGCTTGTTTTACTCCTATGAAGCTCAAAGCAGAATGGTTTTCCGGTTTAGTTACGGTGGTCTTTCGGATTGGTTCTGCACTGAAAGGGGTGTAGACGTTTGTTAAAAGCTATGAATGGGTATTGTTTCTTTTTTAAGATGAGTGTAAGAACCTTGAAACCCCTCCCACCTTTGACTGACATGCCACAGGCCACACCTCTCAATTCAGAAGAGTATGGCCTGAATTTTTGGAAAGTGAAGTTCAATTTACAATATTGTAACAACAAATTAAAGAAAACATCATTGACTACCATGAGCTGTCTGTCTTTTGATTCTTCTGCTTTGTGAGAGGCTCGGGTCCTTCCCACTGCGCAAAGTGACGTCGGAATTACGTCTTTTTCATGTAATTTTTGGACGTCCGAATCCGGTCCATAAAAGGGGTTGTTTTGTAACGCCAGGTGACGTCTTTTTTTCGACGTGTTCTGCACGTCTCAAAATGTTGACAACCGTAGGACCGCCATGTAAGGAAAAGAGACATGAAAAAAGCGAAAAGACATGAATGCCTCTGCACTTCACCCATCCACCGCACCGAAACCTTTCAGACATTTCCTGCCGGCTGTGGGATTCGAACCAACGATCTCCGTGTTACAAAGAAGTCTAACCACTCGGCCACGTGGCAACTTTCCGGTTGTATATAAGGCATTCTTATTGCATTCATATCATGAACAATTTAATATGACAATATTTTCATGTTAAATTGTTAGTATGGTCATATACTTTTAATATAACGAACTACACATTTAATTACATATTTTTAAAGGTACATTTAGATGAATTTTGTACGTAATTCAAGAAAGCAGAAAAAAACAGTACTGTAATAATAATAGAGACTATTCGTACGTATTAATCATGATGGTACAATAATGCTGATATTTGTAAATAAACACATTTTTATAGGCCTAATCATGTAATATAGACATAGACCTGTTATAGACGTCCTAATGACGTCCAAAAATTACCCAGTTTAAACGTCAAATGTTGCCCGTAAATATGACGTCCAAATGACGTCCAAAAAATAACCCAGTTTAAACGTCAAATGTTGCCCGTCAATATGACGTCCAAATAGGGTCATGGTGGGACGTCCAAATAGTGGACCTAGTTTGGACGTCGAATACATGTCCAGAATTGGTCATGGACCGACGGACCCAATATAGACATGATCTGCACGTCTATCCGACGTCCTGTGTTTAGTGGGATTATTTAAAAATGTAGACTTCTATATTGATTTTGGTTTATATCGCAATTTTATTTAGTTTGAATAGCAACATTAGGTAAACAAATATGAAAAGTTTCATTTTGTTTTGATTAAGCATCTTATTTTTTCTAAATATTTTTTTTGTGGGAGCAGATACTTTCACAGTAGACATATCTTTTTTTGCATCCATAATCTGTTTTTATTTTTTGTACAACTATGATTCACAATTTTATATTTCCTTTGGTGTGTAAGTGTGTATTAGTACCTGTAAACGATATGCAAAGGTACAAACCCCAAAGTAAACGATGACGCAGGTTATGTCTCCAACATAAATCTCTTTTCTTGGACTAAAACAAACACACGGATTGTAGACAGACATTATTATAATTCCTCCTGCTTGGACTCAGCCTGTAAGTTAACTCCTGTTAGCATTGCATTGAATTGTATTGTGACCGAATCTTTCAAACATGGTAAGGAGCATCACATTTTGGGCTGACGTGACGTCAGAGGTATTCAGGCCAATCACAACGTACAGATTAGCTGGTCAATCAGGGACACAACGCTTTTCAAATCAACGGGCTTTGTACAAAATCAGAGCGTTTGAGGAAAGCAGTATATCTGTTGCTACAAAAATGTACGGTATGTGAAAAATAATGTGTTTTTTAACCATAAACCACGCAAACACATTGTATCATACCCCAAATACACAAAATAACGTTGTTTTTTATTAATCAAATGGGTGTATTTTAAATCTCCGCTCATTGAACACACAAACAGTGTCATCTTGTGGCTATTTTGTGTACCGACATTCTTTTAATTCTTGCACTTTTCACTTATACACTGTTTTAAACAGGAATTTACATTTTTAAAATGCCCATTATTGTGGATTTTTTATACTGTATGTTTTCAGGCAGATTTGGTCATTGACTTTGAGCTTAGGTTTGTGTTTCTGTTCTGCAAGATTATAGTTGCCCACACTGTAAATAAAAGCATCATCAAGTTAAAACAACTTGGTTTTGCAAATCAACTCAACTTACTTTTTTAAGTTTTGACCTGTGACAATTTGACATAACTTATAAAAACAAGATAAAATTGTTTAACTTAATTTATTATAACAGTAGTCTCAGGCCACTTCACAGAGCAACAGAGCGAGCAGAACAGAGATCTTTGATCTGAATGAAATATTAAGGAAAACATCCTGCTTTAAATACTTAAATAGTGGATTAAATGCACATACATGTGAGAGACGGAGAGTGTGTTATGGATAAATAAGGGATTATGTAGTTAAAAAATAAATAAATGCCTATATAGTGGGATTAAAACAGACCAGCATTATGTAATATATCTCCGTTGCTTCTCCCATTAACATGCTCATGCTCTGACTTCATTTGTCACTTCCGCTCTGGGCAATTTGATAATATCCTACAATACTCTACAAATGCTCTGGTTATGATGTAATGCTGTGTATATCTGTGCATGTCTCTCTCTCAGCGTCTGCATTTCAAGAGAAACAGACTGATGACAGTTGCCAAATGTCAGCGGCAACATCTGGCACAGAGGGTTATCATAGCTCACTGTTTAGACAAGTAGTGCAGGGAATATGAAGAGATGTCTGTCCCTATGCTGTTGTTAAAAGAATGCAATATTTTGGACAGTATGACACACAGACTTTTTGTTTTTGACAATGTCAATAGCAGATGTTTATTAGCAGTGGCACAGGCTTAGGCCAGCCGGAGAAGTGTTGAGCAGATGTGAGGTAGAGTTCGTGGAAAAGTGCGATCATCTGCTGAGGTTAAGGAGATTAGTAGATTACAGGATTTAATTGTATTTTCTATATAATGTTACCTAAAGGTTTTCACGATAATACTATTTTCAGACCATATAATGCCAAATACGAGCACCAATGATCTTTCAGTGTCGGGATTATCTGTCTAATCAGATTGTCATCTAGCAGAAGGTCACTGATGCAGATGTTTCAGTTTTTTTAACACAGGTCATTTTTTTCCACAAAGATTAACAACATATAATAGAAAAAAAGAAACATGGTATAGGACATTCAAGGTATCCATAGTGTGACCATCAGTTATATCCAGTGGGCCACTGGAAAAGTATTTAGAAATTCAAGCCAAACCTTAAAATGTTTTCATGTCTTTGCAGTGTATTACAAATTGTGTGCATATATATATATATATATATATATATATATATATATAAAACTAAAAAAGTTTTTAGCCTATCTCCAAGTCCATTTCATTTATAAAATATAGTCATTTAAACTTGTATCTGATTTCACCGCCAGTTAGTCAGTTTGACCCTTTTTCAATTCGAAATGATGCACCATAGTAATTAAGCTGAACCAGACTACAGATGAGATCTTAATAACATTTTTCATTTTCACTGATGAGCTTAACTAAAGCTGATATGATCAAATTACATCAACATCATTAACATGGCATGCACAAATCCACATGCACAAACACTAATGTAAAATAACTGAAGCAGTCACTGGAACAGTTTTCATTTGATTTTATGCCAAAAGTTCAAATATGCATGTCCAAAATCCGATTCCTATGTATCAGACAAGCATTAAAAAGTTGCATAACACTTACATATGACATCATTATAATATACAGTGTCATATATAATATAATAAAGAAAAAGTTGACTTAGTTACAGCATATAAACAATGTGTTTATATGCTGTTCCCTTATGCACAGTTCTGTATTATTGATGGTTTCAGCTTGGGTATCTTCTCAATTTTTAGACATCATTTTGACAAACTCTGCAGGAAAGAGATCATTAAAAATCATTGTTATGAATGCAGGGTCAGTAAAATCTCTGAAAGTTTTTTGGAAACAGTGACAACACCCATGCACCTTAAAAGCATTTTTATATCTCTGCTGAGAAAAAAATCATCTTATACCAACAAGACTAGCCCACTCCTAATGTGCTTAAATTTTTAGTTTTACCTTCAAAATCAACAGTGCCATCTCCATTGTTGTCGGCTTCTCTGACCACTGCCTCTATTTCCTTTTTGTTTCCTGTTTCACCTAATAACTTTAACATTGCATGCCTCAGTTCTTCTTTTGTAATAGAGCCGTCACCATCTATATCAAACTACACACACATATTAAAAATTATAGATTTTTATACAGTTTTATAATGGAATTTAGTAAACTTTAAAATATTACTAAGTAAAAATTGCTTAATTGTACCACTGTAAATACCTCTTTAAATGCTTCTTTTAGTTCATTCAGTCCAATCATTCCAGCTGTTTCTGCCAGCAGCTTTGGAGTCATGAGGTCAAGAAAATCCTCAAAATCTACTCTTCCCCCTACTGCACAACAAAGAGAGAGAGAGAAAAAAATAAATGAGCAAAATACATTAAGAAAATAATCTACAGGGCTGTGTATGTAGTAGATGTGCATTATCTTAATTCACAAAAGAGCTGATGTCTTACGGTTCATGTTGATGCTTTGACTGAGTTCAAGCAGTTCCATCTCTGTGGGCATGTAGCCCATCGTTCTCATCAGGTTGCCCAGATCTTTACAAGTAATCAGCCCATCCTTATCCTTATCAAACTCTTTAAATGCATCCCGTAACTCTGAAACATACAGTTCACACACACAGACACATATTAGCCTATTACATTGATCAGGAGGAAGACAACATTGTAATAAAGGCACAAACCAGGCTTAATAAAATGGAGAGGGGAGGCTCTTTAAACAACATTTCATATTTATGATCTTGGAACACAAAATCAGTCATCATAAGTAGCACTGGTATAGACATTTTTTGACATGGGTCAAAATATAGATTTTCTTTTATGGCAAAATAATTTGGATATTATGAAAATATCATGTTACAGGAAGATATTTTGTAAATTTCCTACCATAAATATATATATAAAATTGTATTTGTCATTATGTATTGCTTATGACTTCTTATAGACAACTTTAAAGAAGATTTTCTCAATTCCAGATTTTCAAACAGTTGTATCTCGGCCATATATTGTGCTATCCTAACAAACTATAAATCAAGCTTATTTATTCAGCTTTCAGATGATGTATAAATGCAAAAAAACTTGCCCCAAAATAGCTGGTCTGAAAAAGGGAAACCAAAACTTGGGTCTTAGGAGGTTAAAGACGGCTACAGAGTCAGATTCCACAGAATTATTGATGATTTAAGATATTATCTTTACTTAAAGAATGATGTAAACATCACTTAATATTTTGACTTATGGACATATAAAAATCTTTGTTCATTTAACTTTAAAGCATATAAAAAACTAAACATTTAAGTAAAATTAACATAAAACTATCAGTACATGTTGTAAGGAATACCCCTTAATCCTTTGTGCCTAAATATTTTGATTATTTATGCTTTTTCACAGAATAAAAACTGATAAGAACTTAAAAATATTTGTTATTAACATTTCATAGATGTTTAAGCTATTATATTTATAATGTTGTTTTATTGTAAATTATAATTTTGTGCAGTCACCATTCAGGTGATCAGTGTTTACTTAGGCTTTATGAACCCTGTTCAGCACATTTAATCTTAGTTTTCTCCTCAGTACTTTATTCAATGACTGACTTATAGTTAGTCATGTATTTTGTGTTATACAATTTATAACACTATGGGGCGGTTTCCCAGACAGGGCTTAGTCCCAGACTAAAATGCATGTTTGAGCTGCTTTCATTTTAAAACACCTTGTCCTGTTTAATTTTAACATATTTCGTTGACATTGTTTTGTCTTAAGATGCACACCTGTATTGTTTTTTGTAAGGTATGTTTGTAAAAACTTCTTGAATGACCTAATAATAATAAGACCTAGTCTTGGATTAACCTAAACCCTGTCTGGGAAACTGTCCCACAGAGGAATATAATGATAAATGAATTAAAACTAGAAAATCTTTGTAGATTTTGGACAGAGCAATTGATATTACAAATTATTTCAAATTAAATCAACTTAAAATTAAGTTTAACGAACTTACTGATTATATTGAAATTACTATAAATTTTAAGTTAAATGTCTCTTAATCAATTCAGATTTATGAGTCATGTCAACTTACTATTATTTATCTTAACAAGAAATGAGTTGTTACAACTTATAAAATGAAGTTATAAGAACTCATCAAGATATATAATAGTAGGTTAAAATGACTTAAATCTGAGTTGATTCAATTAACATTTTAAGGCAGCAATTTTTTACAGTGTTCTAATGTTTTAGTCCACATTACTGTGTAATGTAAAATATAGATGATTTTCACTATAGCCTCAGTCTTTTGGACCACACTGTATATGCTGTATGATCTTGCATCTTAAAAAGGGCAATCTGGTTATTTAAATTCCCTAAAACTCTGATAAGTTAATAAATTGTTGTTTATTCAATGCCTTTTGAAGGTAAAACCTAAACCTTTCGTGTAAATATAAATTATGACTCACCGTCTATCTCCTCATCAGCCAACGGGCGTTTCTGTAAAAGCATTGAGATTGCATTTTCATCAATGTTACATATTCAGCACATGTTGGACATACATGTAATGTTTTATGTAAACCAAACGGTTGATCGGATAGACTTGTTAAATAATTCTTCCAAACAAGCTATTTCTAGAAAGAATAACTTGCCGTAACTAAATAGATAAATAAACATGATAAAAAATAACTTACAATTTTTTTAGCTCCTCTTAGGAAAATGCAGGCTGGCCCCAGACTCATATCTGACAGCCTCTTATATCTAAATGTTAAAATATTTGCATTCATGTTAACAAATATTGCATTAAGAAACATTATTAATAATATTCTAATAAGCATACAGTGTAACAACTGAAGGTTGTGAAACACTCATAGTGAGTCACTGTGTGTCACTTTAAATGAAAGTGACAGAATGAATGTAAAGATTATAAAATATAATAAAATCTATAAGTAAAATTATCATGTTAAAATATGTAATCTATCTTTTGCTAAAATAGACGTCCCATATAGTCATTTAGCTACATTAAAAAACTGAAGTTTTAAAGTTTAAAATACGAGCTCACCACTTACCTGTTCCCTCAGTTCCTCTGTGTACAACAGTGATCCTCAGTTCTCTGTAGGTTTGCGTTTGTCTCTCCTCTCTGTCTCTCTGTTCACATTTCTCTGAGGAGGAGCGAAAACAACCTTCCTCACTGTCAGTCAACAGCCTCTAAATGATTCAATGATACAGAGAGGGAGGGAGTGAGTAAGAGAGAAAGACAGTAAGTGAATGAATGAGTAAGTGAATGACAGTGGGAAAGACAACCGGAGAGAGATAGAGAAAGAGAGACAAAGAGAGACATTAAGCAAACCCAAGAAAAATATCTGTGATTTTGCAAATTTGATGTTTCTTTTCTATATATATTGTACAGGATGTTCATTTTCATTTCAACATGTCTTTTGTTGAAAATAAATAATTAAAATATATATAAATATCTGTATTTCTTTAAAAAGATCATTCACATTACACTTATCAACTTTGTAAAATGTATCCAACAAAGACTAAAAATGCATTTAATTGCACTTATTTTAACATCAATGCCAGTTTATTATTGTTATTAACTCACATGTGTTTTGCATTTAAGGTTTATGTAAGGATGACAGAATTATGTACTATAATTTAAAAATATTAGTGACACACATACATGGTCAGTGAGTTTGTTATGTAAATTGCTAATGCTTAGCATTTTCTTGAATCCTGAAATGTATTTCCAGTAATCCCAGAGCTGTCCACGCTTACCACCAATACTGGTATATATGCTAGATTAACAGCTCATTTCTGACAGCGAGCGAGAGAGATAGAGAGAGCGCATCTGAAAAGAGGATTAGTCTAAAAGATAAAATAAAACAACTATCTGACGAAATGAAATATACTGACAAGAAAGTACAGAAAATATCTTAGTAGATGAAAATGTTTGAAACGGCTCGATCACTGAGACAGATGCCAGAACTGCACTAAGATCAATGTACACGTTACAGTTTTTCTCAATTGCTAACACGCTTAACCCTATTGTCTGAACCAAATGCTCAGTTGCATGAACCCACTGATTGAATCAATCACTCTTTTGGCAAAACCATAAGCACTTTTCACCTGTTTAGACACAACTTGCCAACACATTTTCATTGTGATGCACATGTGCTGCAAAATGGTGAGCACAGGTGACAAAAGTCAAACACAATTACAGCACAAGTGTCACCACTTGAACACAACAACTCAAAATTGATCACACTTATGGATGTGAGGGAACATATACAGTGAGCCAGTTCAGAGAGCACTGGTTTGTGAGGCCCTACAATGGATAGAAATCTGTGTGGAAGAGTTTGTGTGAGAGGAGGATGAGGTGGTCAGCGAAGACAAAAACAATATCTTATGAAATCAGAGCTACTGTGATTGACCATGTTCTGCACAAGATTTCTGTTTTGTCTTTTTGTACAAGTGCTAAATGCACAGGTTTTTTGTTTTGCAACATGCATTTAGCCTACAGTAAACAATAAACATTTTATTTCTCCAGCTTCTTGTCCTTAGCATTGTGTTTTCTATTTTTCTATGTAGTGTTTAGTGACTGTATAGTGTTTTTAATTTTAATTGAAACGGGACACGATTTGACAACATAGTTCAATTTTGAGCACAGATTGAACTGTTTTGAGGTGAAAATTTGGTTTTGCAAGAAGAGTCTGAGAGAGAGAGAGAGAGAGAGAGAGAGAGAGAGAGAGAGAGAGAGAGAGAGAGAGAGAGAGAGAGAGAGAGAGAGAGAGAGAGAGAGAGAGAGAGAGAGAGAGAAAGGGGGGGGGTGTTTTACAATATAAAACGTGTGTGTGTGTGTGTGTGTGTGTGTGTGTGTGTGTGTGTGTGCGCGTGCGTGCTTGCGTGTGTGTGTGCGTGTGTGTGTGTGCGTGTGTGTGTGTGTGCGTGTGTGCGCGCATATGAAGCGTATGATAGCTGTTTAATCTTGTTTTGTGTTTGTGACAGTAAAATTGCCTTGTGGGATTAAAACATCTGTTTAAAAGCTGTTTTATTGATAGAAGAGTGGTTTATCAAACTAAGTACTAAAAACAGGCCCGGCTCCAGATATGAGATGAAAGGTGGGCCAAGTGATATTCCAGGTGGGCCAGTCGTAAACTATATAGTTTTAATATCATTATATTTAAGACAATTTTTAGGGTTGTTTGTTATTGTTGTGTCTATAGTTTTAATATCATAATTTTAAGTTGCTTGTTATTGTTGTGTTTTCTTCATTTTTAATATTTTGTTGTACATATCTTGGAACTATTTATTAACTTTATATATATAAAAATGGTTAACATGTTTATTTTTACATTCTCTTTTTTGAATTTATGATATTTTTTGACCCCTTAACAGATCTTGTAAACTTCAGATTTGATAAAAATGGGCAGTTCTTTTAAAATAACTATTTACATCAACTGAAACAGAATTGTTACTTGAGTAAATCATGAACTGTAAGAATTGCGTTTATTCTTGTAATGTTTTGTTAAAAAGGCGCAGTTCTTTTAAAATATTTATTACATCAACTAAAACAAACTTGTTACAAACAAAAAATAATTTTAGTTATTAATTTTATCTGAAATGCTGTTTTTCTTAAGAATTATTCTTACGTCTGTTAATATTGTATAACATTACAGATTTTTGGCCAAAAGATTGGCTGTTATGTGGTGTGGGGCCAGGGTGGGCTAAGCCTCTGATTGGGTGGGCCAGGGCCACTCTTTGTCCAGGTAAAATAGTGTTTTACGACAGACTAATTGTAAAATTTTCAGCATAGATCATTTCATTTTAATAGGAGTAAAGCAAACCCATTGTGTATTGTGGGTGTATTGTTGCCTGGCCTTATTGGTACACATTTCGGATTGATGATAAATTAACATATTTCCTCAACTAGGATTTCTTAGGACTTTTAGTATGTTGTTCTGGACACCTCATAGAAATGATCCATGCTGAAAAAAATATTTTACAATTACTTCTATTTTTGGCTCCAAAATGAGTTTGGCCCCCCGTGGAGCCGGGACTGACTTAAAACATAATCAGTGACCTCAGCATTCTCCATTACTGTATTTCGGAAACTCACCCCTCTTGTGCATTGTTCCCCCTAGCCCCTTTGTGACATTGTATACATCTCCTAATTTTCAGTGCAGTACAATATAGTTGCTGACAGAGGAGACCCCTGGCCTGTACCCCCAGGTCTCTGTCTGAGTGCTGAGTGATCCGCCTTGCTGTGTGCATAAGTAAGTCACCAGTGACTAGAAGGAGTTTAACTTTAAACAAATACTTTATTTTAATTATGTCAATTCAGTTTATAACACACTTATATTGCAGAATAGTCATTAAATGCATTGTTGGTGACAAGCATGCAAGTAATCCGGTCTTATACAATATAGTCTTTAGTGTGTGCTTCATGTGTCTGAAAATAAATCACCATCTGATGTAATAAAACAACTTCACACTTGTACAGTATAACATCACAGTATACATCAGAGATGTCAAGATAGGAAAAGAAACATCAGGCACAAAAATCACGTAACACGAGTGCAGAATTTTCCAGACAGGCACAGGTCAGATATGATATGATGTATAAAAACTGTTTGTGTTTCATCACAGTATCTCTGCGTGCTCAGAATTACAGAGCACAACATGGTCTATAAGCTGTCTATTATCTGTATTCCTGGTTGTATGTTGATTTTGCAAACTGCTGCATCGGGACCCTTGAATGGTGCAAATTCACAGTGTTGCCTGTAACTAAACTAAAAAAAGTTTCGCAAATTAGAAGCATATTTTGGCATTTTACATGTGAGAGAGGGTTCGATTGGTGCATCCTGGGAAATAAAGTTGTAACTACTGCTCAGGGGCGAAGATGTAGTCTAATGCCTGCCTCTCTGCTGCAGCCACATTAGGATGCCAGAGGTCCATGCTAAAAATGACCCTAGGACCGTCTTCAACTCCTCCTAGTGGACAGACATATACAATTTTGATTATATATATAATCCATGATTTTCTTGGACATACATATTAAACAAAATGAGTTCAATGGGATTTCAAAATCAAAGCCACGTTATCTGAACTCATCTATAAACATTTATTGTGTAGCTTTGCACTCCTACTGTATACTCCTCCTTCTATGGAGAAATATCTAAGACCTTCTTGAAACATTAATGAAACATAACTGAAAGCTCCATTAACTAAAAGAGCTTTTCCCCTTCTCTTTGTCCTGACCAATAAATCCTAAATTTGTCATATATATATATAACATGAAAGATCTCTTAAAGGGGACATACCATGAAAATTTGACCATATTTAAGTGCTATAATTGGGTCCCCAGTGGTTTTATCAACCTAAAAAATGTGAATAAGATCAACCTAGTAACTTAGTTTTGGTAAACCATTTTCCACAAGCATGTGAAAAAATAGGTCATTGAAATTTGGCTCCCCTCGTGATGTCATAAGGGAATAATACCGCCCCTTAATCTGCACTATCCAACCACGGCACATTTTTGCACACACCTACAAAGTGACAATTTCAATTTCCTATATGATATTTTGAGCGAAAACTTCACATATGTCCTCTGGGGACACCAAAGATTTATTTGACATCTTAAAAAAGTCTTGTGAAATTTCCTCTTTAAAGCTCTCATTCAACATAATCTAAAGGGTATTTGTACACATTTTACGAGGTGCCGTATTTTTTTTTTTTTTTACTTCAAATAATATATAAAAAATTCTATGAGATTGTGTTGTTTCATTCATTTATATAATTTAGGATTAAAGCTTTAAACAGTGTTGCTCTCTGACCATTGTGTGAGACTGTGTGCAGGAAGGAGTCATCGACTAGGAGGCAGTGTCCCTCTGACCAACATTGTGGCTCCCCACCCACCACCAGCTCACACTGAGCAGGTGTTTGAAGACCTAAAAGTAAGATAAACGTTCCTGTTACTTACTCATACACAAATGACATTTTATCACAACAAAATGTAACAATGTTTCTGTCATACCAAGTTGGCAGCGAAGACGAGTGTTTGTAGGCCCATAAGCCCCTCCCAGTGTTGCACCAGGGACGAGGATCCAAAAGCCAGCAGACCCCAGAGAGTTACTACTGATGAAGGTTCTAAGAGAGAGGAGCGTTCGGTATGTATACGGACATGCACGGCAGTTACCGGCAACACACACTCCGGCATTATACAGAGGAAACACAGCCTGGCCCTATAAAAAGATAAACAAATAAGCTCAAGCTATAACAAATGCAGATATTCTTGCTCCAAATGTGAGTGGTGCAGTATAAATATTGAGTAAAATATATTCAAAGAGTGAAAGAAGGAAACATCAATACAGCCTGATAATATGACACTTGGTAATAGTGAGTGTAAGAAAAATGATGCCGAACAGTTGTGATTTAAATCTTTCAAAGGAACCATTCATCCAAAAATGGAATTTTTTTGTCATTTTTTACCATTCCTCCCATGTGATGGTTATGATAGTTCATTGTTACTATGTCTGTAAAAACCGAGGGGCAACCTTCCGATCTCTCTGATGAAGCCAATACAAAACTGCAATTCATTGACTGGCCGCTAGAGGCAGGCTCCAAAAGGGAGTCAATTCCCATAGACCTCCATGTTAAAATGGCCAACTTTACAGCAGAAAATAATATGTTTACAGCCTGGTACAAAAAATGTTTTTGGTCTGTATAGCTAATTTTTCCCTTCATGACAACTGTGAGGGGGGTGAATTTTTTTGTAACTCATCCGTTTAAATTATATTAAGCCTTAAAGTTCTGCATAATTAAGGGCGTGGCCACTTGAGTGACGGTTGAACAACCACAGCTGTCACTAGAATCGAGCTAGGCGGGTGTGGTTTCAGCAACCATCCACCTCAGCTCCATCCACGTCTCGCCCCTTTACCCATTTTCGGATATCCGCGAGTGATGTGCGGTAACTTGCGGCCAAGATGGCGACGAAGAAAACCTATGGGTGACGTCACGGACACTACGTTTATCTTCTTTTACAGTCTATGGTAAAACGTTTATACTTCTTGCAACATCAACTAGGGCACTTTTAATCTGTGAAACAGACTGGTGCATTTATTTACTTTTGGTCCTTGGTAAGTCCACCCGAACTTTGTATCAATTCCTCTCTGGTACACTGCTTGGAACTCAGCGAGGATTATTGGATAGCTGGCCTCCAGAACTTCAATGTCATGACGATGAGCATCCCTGGGAAAGAAGGGAATGCTGGGAACATCTGGGAGGTAGAAGAGATGAGGCTTCTGAATAGATGGGCGATCATTGATTCTGGCCTAGACAGAAGTTAGATAAACTTTTAAATTATTATAGAGTGCAACAGTCTGGACCCCAAACCCTATATGGTTAAAAGCTTCAGTTTATAAAGTCCTCTTCAATCTTGAACATGCAACCATGTGACCATATCTGTAAAATCCAGACTTAAGTCTCATAATTTAATGATTAAGAGCATAAACATTTGATTTTACAATGACTGACCTGATTACGTAGGCCTTTGTGAATGCGTCCCATGCCGGCCCAACTGTAGCGTTTTGCATACTCCTGTAGGGCTCTATACAACTTTTTGCTTTCTGCTGCAGCTTCAGTGGGGAAAAGAGCATGGCTCAACACAGGTGTCAGGTAGCTCTCGGGCCCCTCCTCTTCCTCCACTGTTTCCATGGTAATTGTTTTAGGGACAGAGTGCCCAGGGTCAACAGGCGATCGGCTGGATGACCGAGAAAACGAAGTGCGGGCGGAGCTGGTTTTGTGCATTCCGTTATGGGATGGTGGGTCGGACCCTACACGGTAGCAGTACCAGAGGAAGAGGAGTAGGACGGTGCATAGAAGTCCGCTGAGGGGTGGACCTCCAAACAGTGCACATGGGGGAAGAGGCACCAAGTCAAGAGACCAGGACATAATGCTGAAAAAGTGAGCAAAGAAAGAAGGCATTCAAATTAAATCATCATGTACATTTCTTTTCTTGTAAACAGGCTTCAGTCTGTGGTATGCTATGAATTACATGACCAGGAAAGCACTTGTTACATGATACTTCTCCAGACTGTAAAATCAATTTATATACACACACACTTTGACTTATCACCATTCCTTTATGTTTATGAGAATGAATAAAAATTTAGCTGAGCACAACAGTCACAGACAATTAATATTTTTGTATTCCAAGCACACTAGTGGTCTTTCCTACATGATTTATGTTGCACTGTTGCATAATGATTCCTCCTGCAGTCAGATTTTATGTTCGTTTTCATGGCGCGCGGATTTCCGGAGTGACGCAAGTGCGACAAGCTAACATTCAAACACTTGCTAAAATACTATCTGTGCTGTATGCGTGTGCACTTACCACTTCTCCACACCTTACTTAATCTCTCTTTAACCCTTCGCTCTGACCAAGTCTATTCTGTTGATCTTATTCTCGGTCTGCAGCTCTGAAAACACTGTGAATTCCGCATTCACTGCTTCCGTAAGGATGAAAGAACGACTCCTCCTTCTTTACGACCGAACATGTTTTTGTTTAGGTTACCTTCGTCCATGTACTGACGCATTAAAGTGGTTTGTTTATGGTTTATTTTAAGTGTTTGTCTCCCTCTCTCGCCGTTAGCCGCGGGGCACAGCGCAAGTTTCAGCACCGGGATGCTGGACAGCTCCTATGCAGAGCGCCGTCTATTGGTTTGTTCGATTTAACGCGGAACTGCGCAGAATGATCGACATATGACGTCAGGTACCGCGAGAGTGGTACTTGACGCACACATCTCGCGGTACTTTTATGTCAATCTGCGCAGCTTAACACAAAGTCGAACACACCAGTTTTACCACAGCGCGGCGCTACTTACACGAAGACAAAATACCCTCAAGCCAACCAAACGCATTGACAGTCAACGCGTCAACCAAACGGGTAGCAACTGCCATCTATGCCAGTCTTGCTCACCTGCAAGCCTCCCTTAGGCCTAGACCGACAAAAATAAACGCGAAAATACAAAACTAATAACGCGTGAAAACGCGTTTTTCGGGTATTGGAAGGAGTATTGTATGTTCTAGGGGGATTAAATGGCAAACGCTGATGTTAACTGGGCCGGGAGGGTGCGAGTGATTATTTAAAAGCCTTTTGACGCGCAACGCCAGTTGTGGTATTTTGGAGGGGGTGGAGGAGCGACAGACGGAACATCGCGCTAGAATCGCAGCAGCGGAGCTCAGGAAAAACACAACATTTTGAAGGATTGCAACAAGATACAGGATACATTTTGAAGAATACAAATAAGAGACTGCGTATTGCGGGTGCGTATATTTTCTGTCTCCCTCCGTCTTGAATATATTATAGACGGCGCGGTATTTTGGCGAGACCGTTAAATCGAATAGTCACTTGCGTAAGGATTATAGAAATGCATTGATAAAATCAACACAAATATTTTATATTGATAGGCCTACAGCTTTAATCTTAGTCAGAAAGATGCACGATTATCCAGTCTAGACGGTTTGCTAATGCGTTTTGGGGGAATGGGCGTCTTGCGTTATGGATGAGAGATGTTTTTTACGATTATAATTTATTATCAGACATCTGAACGTTCAACCCGCAGTGCCAGCAACATCATCTCTTTTGGATGTTAATATATTTGTATGTGCATGAAACCACATTCAGTATGTTTTTAAATACTGTTGACATTTGTGTTATCAACCCTATTTTTATCAGCATTGGTGTGTGCGATAAATACTAAATGAGGTTGCTGGTGGTGACTGGGCCACTGACTGACCTGCTCTTGGTTACTACCTACCTCTTGTGTTAGTGGTGACATCATTGATAGGTGAAGGTGGGCATGACAGAGACCATATGTCTCGTGCACTGCCAGGCCTTCACGGCCACGCAAGTGACAGTACGATTTGATGTAGCGCACCACAACCGACGACTCTGACACATTTATTTTGGGGGATGACGTATTTCTTTTTCTTTATTTTTAAACCGTATAAAAAGTTTCAGAATTGTTTTAAAGAAACAGTTATGATTTTAGGAGCTTGAAAATAATAATAAGTGTTATAAAAATTATTATTATGTTTTTACCAAGAATTAGATTACATAGTCTTAATCTATTATTTTTTACTTGTTTTTCTTACTGTCCTTTGCCTTGCTTTCTTGCATCCAGGCTGTCCTCCAATCATAAATAATGGTGTCCACAGTTTTTGCTGTGACACTGTATGTCACACTGCTGCATCTGGCTTCAGGTAAAGTATATTATTAGGATGTGTGGTGTGTGTGCAAGTGTGTATTATAGATGCAGATGCTCATTGTACCCAATGGAATTTGTGCATCACAGTATATGTATTTGTATGTAAGGTATATGTGCAAATATCTGTCATTCTCCAAGAAGAAATAAAGCTTACATTTTCCTTGGTTAATCCTTCTCCGTTTAGGTGCATCCTTAGGGACACCGGACCCTGAGGAGCCCCCCACCATGACCTCTAGTCCCCGCCCCTTGGGAGAAGTCATCCATGCTGCACTTATGAGTAAGGAGTACCTTGGCCGTACCCTTGGTAGCACAGGTCAGTCTTTTGTGAAGGGAACAGACCGAGCTACCTGTTGAATTATACTTATTTTAATGAAGAAAGAAGAATCCCCATTGTGCTACACATAGTCTTTCAATCTATCATCTTAACTTACAGGTACAACTACCAATCCGACCCAGGCCGTCCCGTCCATCAGGGAATCAGAACTTGCTTCGACAATGATGTCTCCAGGTATCCTCACCACAGCAGTGACCTCATCGGCTGCACCTCGAGCTGCCCAGTCAGGTTTTGGGAGTGGCGTGACATCACCACCAGCAGAGGAAGAGACCACAACCACTCTAATTACCACAACGACAATAACAACAGTTCACACGCCAGGTATAATAACCATCTCTTTATTCTATCTATACTTTTAATATTTCTGTTTTTTTGCTAAAGATATATTGACTTTTAAAGTAAAAATGAATGACAGCATTAGTGGCAGAACAATTCTGAGTGATCACCCATTTAAATAGTCATGTTGTCTTTCCGTACACCTTTTTTTTTTAGTGCAATGTAATGCCAGTCTGTCAGGAATGGAGGGAATAGTTGAGTCCCCTGATCCACTCTCCTCCTCATCTCTATATTCCCCATTGGAATGCACCTACAGCATCACTGTTTATCCTGGATATGGTGTTGAGATACAGGTATGGCAGCCTCACTGTTACCATTTTAACATCAGATTACCTCTTTGCAGGTCACTATGGTTACTGGCTGGGATGGTTAACCAGTACTCTATGAAGCTTGTTGGCATTTGCATGAACGATGTTGCTCTAATGAGTTCTGCAATCTTTGCCCTTGATACAATCTCAGTGAAGATCATCATTAGCTGTTGTTATGGTTACACAACCTGTCTGTCTCTCAGGTGAAGAAAGTGAACTTGTCCAAGGAGGAATCACTTACCATTCTGGAGCTGGGTGGGGCAGCACCAGAGCGTTTAGCCAATGAGACGCTGATGAGCGAAGGTCAGGTGATCCGTAGTTCAACCAATCAGGTGCAGATTCACTATAGGAGCCTGAAACAAGCAAATCATGGCGCTTTCAGCTTTCACTACCAAGGTACAACTTAGTGACTATTTAGTTTTTATAATAATTAATTACTATGTCATGTATTATGATGATTTGATTTTAAATAAATAATTTTCTTGTTAAATCTCATTTCAGCATTCCTTCTGTCCTGCTCATTCCCGCTTTCTCCTGAGGGTGGTGGAGTGACTGTGACCGATATTCATCCTGGTGGTCAAGCTCACTTCCATTGCGATCCAGGGTTTGAGGTCAGAGGTCATGAGGTTGCAACCTGTCTGAACACAACTCGACCAAGATGGAGCACCTCTGAACCCCAGTGTGTGGGTAGGTTATTTCTGAAATTGTTTAGTTTTATGCAAGAACTGTTAAAAGTGGTAACTTTAACCTTTGCTTTTGCGTGATGGCATTGAGTATACAGGCCTCTGATTATTGGCATATGTGTAAGCATCTATGTTACACTGTCTGTTCAAGCTGTATCTTGTGGAGGATGGATCAGAAACGCCACTGTGGGTCGCATACTCTCTCCGACTCTCCCATCAGCAAGCAACCATAGCAGCGGCAGCAACCTGAGCTGCCATTGGCTGCTGGAGGCCAAGGAAGGACACAGGCTCCACCTCCACTTTGAGAGGGTGGCTCTTGATGAAGACAATGACAAGTAAATACCTTAAAGTATTGTTGTGTGTGAATGTCCTTACAGTTAAGCTAGCATTTAGAAATAGTAAACGGGTAACAAAAACTGAATTAATAGGTTATGATTTATATAACTCAAATCAAAAACTATATATATAACTCAAAGTGTTATACAGAAATATTCGTCACAACATGTATGTAGCCCATCAAGTGTGTGGTTCGTAATTTCAAAATATGTGTTCAGCGTGTCGAGTGAACCTATGTGCATCACGTGTCTTTTCAAAATAAGTGCCTGCTGCAGACGCATCTAAAGGGTTTATGATAAAAGAGACGCTCGCGTTTGCCAGATACTCGCATAATCTTGTGCGTAATCAGAGTTTACTGTTAAGGGAGTGTCTTGGGTGTATTTTGTGAACTTTTTATCATAAACGGTTTTGACGCGTGTGCAGCGGGCACTTATTTTGACAAAACACGTGATGCACATGGTTCACATGCCGCTACAAACACGTATTTTGAAAACACACATGACACTATTTTTGAATTTGCGCCCCTCTGAAGAGCAGTCACGAGCCGCCACTGGTGATACGCTGCCATAATCTATCTAGATCTTTCTAAAACCACTCTTTTCTTTAAATATCACAATGTTCTCTCCTGGATCTTTCTCATCATATCTGTTACCCGCCTCCTTCCTAGGTTGATTGTGCGCAGTGGGAATAGCTCTGCAGCACCTCTTCTGTTTGACTCGGATCTGGATGATGTTCCTGAGCGTGGAATCGTGAGTGAGGGAATGTCTCTCTTTGTGGAACTCACTGCAGACTCTTCATCCATTCCTTTGTTGCTGGCGCTCCGCTACGAGGGTAAGGCAATTAAGGAGATGTTTTTGCTCATATTAACCAAGGGTGCCAACACTTTTGGCCATGATTGTATATGCACTTGAAAGAGAGAGAGACACTGATAGAAATTTGTAATTGTTATATAGCTTGTATAGCTGTAGCGTCATTGCTAGTCTCAGATGTGCCATGCCAACTGGACAACCACATACATATTACACACAAACTGTGAAGTTTTTTCATAATCCCCTTTTTTGGGGGACTTTACACAATCTCTGGGATACACAGTTCCCTTTCGAGGAACTCGAGCTGCGTCGCCATAGCAACGCTTTGGGGAACGCCTCGGCGTGACTAATCTGAAGCACGTGTAAAACATAATCAATAATTTGATGATTAGATACTGACCGTGATGCCGTGCGGACCAGGGGTATAAGGAGGCATCCCACACAAACACACTCGCTTTTAGTGCCTCAGCAAGTGACTACGTGTATGTTTGCATAAATCTGAAGTGTGTTTATGAAGTTCAAGTATGTGTATCTCCCTGTCAGAGCGATATCACAGACAATGATACACATGTATATGTGTCTTCGAGCGCAGCACGCACAGTTGGCTTTTGAGGAAACTGGCTGTGTGCACTGTGAGCATTCCCGTGCACGTGTTGCGCTCCAGCTTCGCGCTTAGAGAAGGATATCTCAGGCTCGCGCCCTCACGGATCCGGTCCCGCTTCTGTCGAGGCAGAGCGGTGACTGCACTCATGCGTGCAGGCGGCGGTATCCCCGCCTACACCCGTGACATCTGTCTCTCGCTCTCTAGGAAGCTTGGGTTCGCGGCTGCGATCCCGCTTCTCAGCGGCGGTTGCACTCGTGGGAGTCGCCATATGATTTCGCGCAGGCGGCGGTATCTCCGCCTGCACGTGAAGTCCCTCTCTCTCACTCGCCGGATCGGGAAGGCGCCCTGCGTGAGAGCCATATATTTTCAGCTGTCTTTCTCCGGAGAGATGGATCATCTTCATAATCCGCCTACTGTTTAAGGCTAAACGTGCAGTTTCCACGTGAAGCCTCCTCTTTTTACAGTATGAAGGTATTATATATACATACGTTTTTACACCTGTATGTGTAGGCTATGTATGTATATCTGCCTGTCACAGCCTGCATGAGCTGTTTGTCATTGTTTGATGAGTCAAACAGTGATTTTGTGTCTATGCTGTGTGTTGCTTGTACAGCTGTGCACAGCATTTATTCTCCTGATCGGCCGCTGGTGCGCCATAATTCAGATAATGATTTTGTGTGTTACGATTCGAGATCCTCATCTGCTGAGGCGGGTGACGTCTTCGTTCGTGGCACTCACTTTCTTATTGAAGCAAAGCAGCTCACACCTCATTTATGGTGCCTGCTTCCCTTTGGTGCGTAGTACGACAGGCAGCCCCCATTAACCTTCACCTGCATACAGCTGGCTCCAGTAGTGGAGCATGGCTACATTCTTGTGCAGGAGGCTGTAGAACCTCCACATGAGAAATGACAGCTTACAGCCTTTACTTTAATGTTCCAAAAGTAGGGGAATCGTTCAGTGATGCGGCTCAGTTCTATGCTGTTACTGAAACCGATTGTGATGCAATCAGATCCGAGGACTGATTCCTTACATTAGAGCTTATGTCTCCATTCAACATGGGGGGGTTTCCCGAGGGGAAACCCGTCTCGCATGATCAAAGTCGCGCATCGTTGTTTGCGTGCTCTGGTAACAGGAAGAAAGCCATGGCTTCTGTCCCAAGGTCCTGTGTTGGGTGCGCGTTGTCGATGTGTGGCGCTGACAACAGACGCATCCCTCACAGGTTGTTGCGATTATGGAAAGCCAAAAGGATCAAAATCGCATCATCGGATATGGCACTGAAATTGCCTTGGAAATATGGTGGTATGGGTTGGACTCCCATTTCCTTCCAGACCTGATGAGCCATCATGTGCTTGTCCAGATAGACATCACATCAGTGGTTGATTAATAAATTATTAAGGAGATCTGCTATCAAAGTCACGCATCGTTGCCTGCGTGCTCTGGTGGTGTGGAGAAAACCTTGGTTTCCATCCTAAGGCCTGTTTTTGGGTGCGTGCTACTGGTGTGTGACACTGACACCAGAACGCAGTCCCCACAGGTTGGGGTACAGTATGGAAGGCCGAGAGGTCCAAAATCACTACATTATTGATTTTGGGATAATGGCATTGTGGTCTCTGGACAAACTGTGCTCGTTGACGACAATTTAGATCCCAGGCCACTTGAATATGGCAGATGCCCTGTATGGCAACACCCATTGCTAGGGAGTTGAGACTCCGGCCAAATGTGGTGAACCCCATTTGGAGAGGATTTGGACGCGCAGAGGTGGATCTGTTTGCGTCTCAGGACCGCACACACTGCCCAATGTGGCTTTCTCTTTTCCCCAATCTCTCTGCCACAGAAGTTCTGGAGGAAGCTTGCCAGTTTGTCAGTTTGGCCTCTGAGGGTCAACTGAGGTTGTGGAGACCATATCATTACTCCACCTTTAAGGTATAGGTGGCAGCAGTTTCTGCCTACCATACACTTCTGGACTCTCTGAGGGCAGTCTACATACCACGCCACCTGAATGTGGCAGATGCCCCTTCGAGACAACAGACATCTCCGATAGGAGTGGAGACTTCATCTAGATGTGGTGAACCACATCTGGAAAAGGTTTGGACGCGCAGAGGTAGATCTGTTTGCATCCCAGGACACCACACTTTACCCACTGTGGTTTTCCATGGTACAGGCATGGCCGAGGCTACGTCTGTATGCCTTTCCCCCCTGGTTGTGTTTGTCCTTCCACGGGGAAACTTTATTCCCTTAAGTGGGAAATTTTCACCTCTTGGTGTTCAGCTCATCTGACAGACCCAGTTTACTGCCCTGTCGACGTAGTTCTGAGGTTTCTGCAGGAGCGTTCTCTGATGAGTTTACTCCTTCCACCATTAAGGTTTAACGGCAGCAGTTTCTGCCTACCATACTCATGTGGAAGGCTCATCAGTGGGTAGACACCCATAAGTGGCTCTATTACTTCTTTAAAGCGAGTGGGGGACCTTCAGGCCCTGTCGGTATCCCCGACATGTCTTGACTTTGCACCTGGGATGGCTAAGGCTTTTCTACACCCAAGGCCAGGTTATGTTCCCAAGGTGCTGAACAATGTGCCGAGGCCCATTGTTCTGCAGGCCCTTTGTCCTCCCCCATTCAGGAGTGCGGACCAGGAAAAGCTAAATTTGGTGTGTCCTGTGTGAGCACTGGATACATATGTTTACAGGACTGCTCAGTGGAGGAGTCCAAGCAGTTATTTGTGTGCTTTGGTTCACCCAGAAAAGGTTTACCGGTGACCAAGCAGACTTTGAGCAGATGGATAGTGGATGCTATCTCACTGGATTATGAACATCAGAGTATACACTCACCCGTCGCTGTGAGTGCCCACTCTACTCGGGGTATGGCTGCCCCTAAGGCCTTAGGGTCAGGCGCTTCGCTCCAGGACGTATGTGATGCGGCCGGTTGATTTTCACCGCTCACCTTTCGTCAGATTTATAATTTAGACCTAGACCCCTCTTTAGGGTCCCAGGTTCTTTGCCTTGACTGTGTTCAGTTATACACGCTACAGGCATTTGGTAGTATGGAAGCGTGGGCATCTCGTTCCCCAAAGCGTTGCTATGGCGACGCAGCTCGAGTTCCTCGAAAGGGAACGTCTCAGGTTACGTATGTAACCCTGGTTCCCTGAGAAGGGAACGAGACGCTGCGTCTCCATGCCATACTCCCTGCATCCCTGCAGGCACTTGCTTCGGCACTTGTAAGCGAGTGTGTTTGTGTGGGATGCCTCCTTATACCCCTGGTCCGCACGGCATCACGGTCAGTATCTAATCATCAAATTATTGATTATGTTTTACACGTGCTTCAGATTAGTCACGCCGAGGCGTTCCCCAAAGCGTTGATATGGCGACGCAGCGTCTCGTTCCCTTCTCAGGGAACCAGGGTTACATACGTAACCTGAGACGTTTTTTATTGGTCTGTTGTAAACAAGGTCATTTTTCAAGACACTGGGTTGATGATTCAAGTATTTGTGTGGATAAAATGATCTCTGGATTTATCACAGTTTGAAAAGTTTTCGCATTAAATCTTTGGAAGATATTCAGAGATTTGAGGTAGCCTACTTATTGGAAAGTTAACAAGTTATCCACAAACAACACTGTATATCCTGCTTTGTTTTTCTAGACTATTCTTATTTTTTAAAGGGGACATATTATGAAAAAATCGGAAAATCTGACTTTTTCATGTTTAAGTGCTATAATTGGGTCCCCATTGCTTCTATCAACCTAGAAAATGTGAAATAGATCAACCCAGTAACTTAGTTTTGGTAAACCATTCTCTGCAAGCATGTAAAAAATAGGTCATTAAAATTTGGCTCCCCTTGTGATGTCAGAAGGAGATAATACCACTTCTTAATCTGTACTATACAACACTACAGTACTATTTAGTGCAGAGATCGGCTCATTTGCATTTAAGGAACACACCCAAAAATTGCACATTTTTTACTCACACTTACAAAGTGGCAATTAACATGCTATAATAAATTATCAGTATGGTATTTTGAGCTAGAACTTCACATATGTACTCTGGGGACACCAAAGATTTATTTGACATCTTAAAAAAAGTCTTGTAAAATGTCCCCTTTAAATAAGCTGTACTTTACTTTTGGCTAAACAGAAATACTAACCACAGAGTAAACATGGTTTAAAAAAAGGACGAACCCAGCCGTTGACTTTAATTGAACATATGTTGGGTTTAAACAGTTGTTGAGGCAAATATAAACAGGGTTTGTCCCTTTTTGACCCAACGCTGGGTTGTAAATAACCCAGCATTTTTATTACAGTGTATGTTTTTATTTTAGCATCCTTTTTAAGCAACAGCTGTGCCACTATTTAAATGTATTTTTTTCACATTATGTCATTCGGTCCAAAGTTCTAGTTTTGCAAGACCATCACTGCCTCTGCCTCCTGTTTCATCAGACCATTTTCAACACTCCTGACACTTTTAGTATCGATGCAGGACAAATGTTTTAAAACATCTAGAAATTTCGTCATCCTCTCATCCCTAACATTCTGATGTTCTTAACTGTCTCTATCTCTCCCTCAGCCTATGATGGGGAGCACTGTTATGAACCATACCTGCCTCATGGGAACTTCAGCAGCAGTGACATCACCTTCCCGCTGGGTACCGTAGTTACCTTCTCATGCTCTCCTGGTTTCGTCATGGAGCAGGGCTCAGGAGTTATGGAGTGTGTTGACCCCAGTGAACCTCACTGGAATGAGAGCGAGCCAGTCTGCAGAGGTGTGACATTAAAAATGACTTTTTTTAATAATATTTGCCACAATTACTACAACCTGTAGATGTGTGTAAACCAGCCAAAATGAGCTGAACATGAACTAAATGATCTGCGTAGGTAACCCAAATAGTCTGTCTAGTACATATAAAAACAACTTTTTAGCAAGGTGGTGATGCGAAATGTTGTTTTCTCTTCCTTAGCTTTGTGTGGTGGTGAACTGACAGACCCAGTAGGAACAGTGCTGTCACCTGATTGGCCACAAAGCTACTCTAAGGGGCAGGACTGTGTGTGGCAGATACACGTTAGCGAGGACAAGCGCATCGAACTGGATGTACAAATGTAAGTGTGTTTGCATCTTTGTGCATGTTTGAAACTGTGGATTATTTTAACTCGCATTTGTCTTTTGCTTGCAGATTGAACATCCGCCATAATGACGTTCTTACTATATTCGACGGGCATGATCTGATGTCACATGTGATTGGACAGTACCTGGGCTCAAGAGAGAGGTTCAGGATTGTATCTGGGGGTTCAGAGGTCACCATTCAGTTTCAGAGCGATCCAGATGACTCTACATTTATACTCAGCCAAGGCTTCCTGATCCACTACAGAGGTAAAAAAATAGCAAAGTTGTAGCTGTGCAATTTGTGTACTTTATCATGATGTCACTTAATTTTGTTTCTTGCAGAGGTGGAGCCTAATGACACGTGTCCCGTCCTACTGCCAATCGAGTTCGGCTGGAGCAGCTCCTCCCACCCGTCCCTGGTGAGGGGCAGTGTGCTGACCTATCAGTGTCAACCTGGATATGACATTTTTGGCTCTGACATCATCACCTGCCAATGGGATCTCTCCTGGAGCAACAATCCGCCCACCTGTGTAAAAAGTAAAATGAGTTAAATGAGTTTTATTACAATATATAAATATTCAGTTTTCTAAAAAAATATATTTAAAAAAAAGTCTCCAATTTTTTTTATTTGAATGATTGGTTGATTTATTGATTCATTATTCATTAATATTCTGTGTTCTTATTTTTTTCTGGTTTTGTTGTCCCTTTAGTCCAGCAGTGCCCTGATCCAGGAGAGGTGGTGAATGGAGCACGTTCAGTACATCCTGAGACTGGTTTTACTGTGGGTACCGTGGTACGCTTCACGTGTAACCAGGGTTATCAGCTGGAGGGCCCGAGTCAGATCTCCTGCCATGGCAGAGACACGGGCATGCCCAAATGGAGTGACCGCAGCCCCAAGTGTGTCTGTAAGTACAAAACTGACTCAGTACTCATGCGAAACCTTGAAAACCATCAATAAACCAAACCAACCATATCTCCCTTCATTTGTGCTTATGTTTATTTGTCTGATAAATAGTAAAATATGATCCATGCCCAAACCCTGGGGTACCAGACAACGGCTACCAGACGCTATACAAGCACAGTTACCAGGCAGGCGAGACTCTGCGGTTCTTCTGCTATGAGGGCTACGAGCTTATTGGGGAAGTTATCATTAACTGTGTCCCAGGACACCCCTCTCAGTGGAACAGCCCACCACCCTTCTGTAAAGGTATGAGAATGTGAACTACTCCACCACATAAAGATTTGCTATTATAAAAAATGTTTCTGTTGTTTGCAGTGGCCTATGAAGGGCTACTGGACGATCATAAATTGGAGGGTAATGTTGAATTTTACACTATCAGTGCCATTCACATTATTATAGTATAATACTGTGTCACTCACTCATGATATCCATGTTATTAATTTCCCCTTTATTCAGTTTCTCAGTCATTAGAGGCCTCCCACCAAATGTTGAGTGAGAACATTGCATTGGCTATCATTCTGCCAATTATTCTGGTCATCCTGCTGATTGGTGGAATCTACATGTACTACACCAAGTAAGTTTGGGAGGCATGTCAACTTAAAATCAATGCGTCTCATTCACTAAGCATGCATACGCACAAATTTGTATGTGAGATGTGCATACAGATGTTTTCACGAACAATTCATGATTCAACAAAAACTTTCGTATCAAATTTTCAAGAACAACAAATTCCACTCGTATGCAATAATCATGTACATTATAATAAAATAATAGGCTATAATTATAATGCATAAAATAATGTTGACATAAAACATTTAAATTATTATGTTTTATATTTTAATATTTATTAATAATTATATACATACATATACAACTATGTTATTATTATTTGAAGGATATTATACATTATAATTGCCGACTTATTTTTCACACATATAAAGAAGATGCGTGTAATAACAAATCTTCACACTTTCCTTCCTCACTTTTTAAATCTCTATATAAAAAAGCGCCTGCTTAATGCCTAATGTAAATGATATGTTAATGTAATAAGAAATTTAAACGTCAATCACTTGATCTCCTGTCTGTTTTATTTTAGATACAGATGCACGTCTCTGTCATATTAATTAAATGTCTTTGTTATCGCATCCAATACTTTAATGGTACTCTAATGGACAAAAAGCACTGGCTTCCTTTAGCGACAGCAAAACCTCCCGAATCTAAAATGCAAAGCAAAACAGAATATTACCGATAATAAATATGCTTTTTTTGCTATGGGGTTAAACTGCAGTAAAAATTTTTGTGGACCAGCGCTGCACTGCAAAAAGCCCTTATATGGAGCTAGATTGAGCGTGTTTTATGCAAATTGACAACCTTGTGCACGCGGCCGCTCATATAGAACACTTCAAATTCACTAACGTAAGAACAAGAACAAATTCATGTGGATACGAACGTGTTGTGAATTAGATGGAATGTTTTTGCGAGAAGTTCAAGTGTGCGTATAAATACAAAAAACGTACGCAGTTATTAGTGAATGAGACCCAATGCTATTAAAGTGAAATAGGTTGCTTTACATGTTGACATTGGCTCTTTCCCAAATGGCACATTCCGGACTTGTGGACCTCCTCAGAATCCACACTTTGATGACATTTTGTAGTGCAGACCTTAGGGACCATTGACACGAGGGCGCACCAAAGTTGTATTTTGGGTCACGATTGAAACAGGAAGAGAAGTTCCCTTCCGTTTTCTGATTGGTCTGATTGCTTTTTCGCAAGGACTTCTGGGTTGGTAAAGTGCGCAAAGTTTGCTTCGCCGAAGACCGCATCAAGGGTGCAAAGGGGGCGCTGATGAGCACACTTTGGAGCATAAAAATGACAGACGGGACACCCTACGGACTGGTAGACTAAGCAAGCACCCGCAATTTAAGGCCACAAGACCGAAAGTCCACATGAAGTTAGCTATTTGGGACAGTGCCTTTGAAGCTGCAATCCTTAACTTTTTGCTTATCTATCGCCATCTCTGTTTGAAAAATAAAATTGCAGGTTAATTTACATAATTACATTTACGTTTGTTGAGAAACCCAAATTATAAATCATTATTATAAGCTTACCAATGTGAATTGTGGTAAGGTAAAGAGAGAGTTTTGAACCTTAATTCTTCATGTACTTGCTCGGTAACTGATTTTTGCTTATTCTTAAAGCAGACATATCATGCTTTTAAATCTGTCCTTTTTACATATAAATCATCTATTTGTGGTCTATGTAAAGCGAAACTGCAATGCTTGGGTCTGAATTCCTCATTATTATAGCCCCACAGGCCCCCTTTCTACCCCTTTTCTGATGTGCATCTGAGAGCAACTCGTTTTGGTACTGTCTTTTTAAATGCACGTCATACCCTGCCCCCTCTCCAGGTTGCAGAGGTGACACTCGGTTAAACTCCACCCCGTTCGGCCATTTTTGTAGTTTTATAGCAGAGATACGATTATCTAGCTGCACAGAAACTTTTTATTTACTCGTTATTCACAAAATGTCAACAACGGAAGACTTGTCCATCCAGCCTTATATGTTCGCGCCAGAGTCGGAAACGGACTGAGAGGAAAATGAAGACGACGAACCTGCAGAACAACGTCTTTATATGGAGGTATCGCAATGGTGTGAGGCTGCAGCCTCCGGAGGTCGCATATCTAGGATGCATACGTCATCAAGACGGTCTTATTTCAGAATATTAATAATTATAAAGTTTACTATTATTCTTAGTTAATCGTAAGTTGTTGTAATATGCTCATGACTTGCAAATGTGATGCTCAGTTAACTTAAACCAGGCTTGATGCCCAAAAGCGATCTCCGCAGGCTGCAGCCTTTGGAGTGAGAAACAGCACTGCTAAACCATGACCACCGTGTACTTTACTTTTTTACTTTAAGTTATAAACTGCTTACCGAAGTGCTCTGCTCGTCGTCTCCAAAGAAAGAAGTAATTGACCCCTCAATCAGACGAAGTCTATCGGCAAATCCTTCTTTATACTGGCTGAGATTGGTGAAGTAGTTATCCTTAAAGTGCCTCGGGCACACAAAAATGACTTTGCCCACAGATGTGAGTACATTTCTTACGCTCTCGTAACTTCTGCATCCTTGAGCTTGGACTACAATATCGCAGCGAGAAATATAAAATGGCGGATTGCTCGTAGTGTTGGGCTGGAAGTCGATGTCCTTATTTAGCAGTTCCGCTGCAAATACTGTGACGTAATTGTTCAAAAAACGTAATAGATAATAGAAAAATCAGAACCGGTTGGAAAATATGACCAAAACAGAATATAAAGATATCAACAAAGCACCTGAAGAGACTAATTTCAACTTTTATGTACTTATAAACACTACAAATATACAACAAAATGCATTTAAGAGCCAAGAAAGTGGATTTAGCATGATATGTCTCCTTCGCAGTTACGAATTGCAGCTTTTAACACTGATGACCGTTTCACAGCTGCTTCTTATTTAGCTTCTCTGTGCTAACACCTGCCTCTGTCTTTCTCAGTGTATGTAGGTGGCAGTGGAAACCACTGTTCTGGAAGTCTCTTTCTCACACCCACTCCTATAGTCCCATTACAGTGGAGTCGGACTTCAACAACCCACTTTATGAGGCAGGGGTAAGAGGAATTATAACTAATGTAACCGAACACCAGCTGAACACACATTCCCCCATAAATGAGTCACAGATAAACATGTTTAAGCATGCTTAAGCAATTCAGATTACTTATAGTTACAACTATACAAAATACATTCCAATGACTCACTGATTACAGTTAAGCAGAACATATCTTATGTCTTTGCCAAAGAGATTCATTCAGATATTCATTCTGTTACACCTAATAAATACTGCTATGATTTAATATTATACAATATATTATATTAGAGTTATTGATTTTAATGACATTAGGTTAACTACTTGTGGTAGCTTGTAGTCAATGTATCAGTATCAATAGGTAGCCTTCTCAACACTGCTTGGCATTGGATGGTCAAAACTAGTGGATTTTCCTGTCCTGACTGCCAGTAAATCATGCATGCATTTTTCTCTCTTTCACTGTAGGACACACGAGAGTATGAGGTGTCCATCTGAGATCATCTTTAATTGAATCCAAATTTTGGACGAATAGGAGAAGAAGGGATACTGTTATTTTCTCTCCACAAGACAATTATTGGTTTTATTATATTCATTTGAATCCCACTCTAGAAAGTCTCTCTCTCTCTCGTCCCTCTCCATCAACTCACAGATGAGAGAGAGAAAGAGAGAGAGAGAGAGAGAGAGAGAGAGAGAGAGAGAGAGAGAGAGAGAGAGAGAGAGAGAGAGAGAGAGAGAGAGAGAGAGAGAGAGAGAGAGAGAGAGAGAGAGAGAGAGAGAGAGAGACTTTCACAGATGGAGTAAAGTCCCTGCTGAAAAGACTATATTAGATCATCATAAATCTGGTTTAGTATTGGTCAACTAAAGCCTTTCTAGTGAAGAGGGTGGACTAGAAAAGCCCTTTCATGTCCAGCATCCAAACCACAACACCAGCTGGTCTTTTCACAGGGGTTGAGACAAGTACACAAAATATATAATCTGAAATGCAGAAACTATACACTCACGTGCACACGTTTGTATACAGACACGTGCCGACACATTCACACATACATGATGATGAGAACATACTGAATGTAAATATTTTGATTAAATAGCAAGGCTTCTGTATACACAACTGATTCAGTGCCAAAATCCCATCCCATAATGTGACGTCACTTTATGTTTCACTGGTTGCCATAGTATTTTTCACATTTTTATGTAATAATGAGGACAATGCCAGCATTTCATATTGTTCTTTGCTGTTTCTTATGGATCTCTTTCTGCTTGATGTTGAATGACCATGTTTCAGAGGAACTGAATGTCCTCTTGCTTACGGCACGCAACGATTGTATATTTTACCGCTTCAGCTTAAAATTCACAATCAATTATACTTACTGTCATTGTTATCAGAGTTGATGTTGTTGCATATGCACTATGTTGAGAAAAATATATACTGAAAAAACTGCTTGCTGTGATGCAGTAATGGAATTGAAATGCTTTTTATAAATTGCATTTTTTTATTATGTATCTCATGGTTTCTTGTTAATATGCAGTGAGTTTTGTCTTTTCCACTGTGCCATTTTTCGGAGCCCATGTCGTGGGCTTTGTTGCATTATAGTATTACTTGATTGTTATTTATTTATCAACATAATATACTTGTCATGAAGACATTATTTATTTGCTGAGATTTACGACTAAATAAAAGTCTCTGTTGGATGGTGAAAATGAATTTTTATTTCATTTAATTTTTCATTAATCATTTAGATTCATATTTTTATAGTGCTATACAATTAAATACAGTGTAACAGGTGCAATGCGATAGAGTATCCACATCACCTCTTAAACTAAATTAAGTCTTAATAGCCGAGGCTATTTTGGTATTAAAAATTATTAGAACTAACACATTATTATAGTCCATAAGATAAGATACATTATGCATAAGAGAAGGGATAAAAGTAAATAATTTTTACCCCCATGTTGCACCTGACTGGCTTGGATTAGGTCAGAAGCTTTGAGGCATCGGGTCTTTAAATGTACATATTATTATATTATTAAAACGTTTACCTAATTAAATAGCTCTTCACTGTCGGCTGCATTCAGACAGACAGCTGCACTACTCAAAAACATCATGTAACTTTGACTTTATGCGGCGCAGAACAATCGCTATATGACATTAAAGTATCGCGAGAGCGATTCAAAAGCACAGACAAATTTATGTTTATCGCGGTATTTTGACGACACAGTCAAGGTACCTGCGCAGCTTCGCCTGATTTCGAACACGCCTGTACAGTATGGTACGACGTGACAAGGGGCGGGACTAATTAGCTTGACAGACATTAGTCCTAACCAATCAGTCAACGGAAGAAACTCCTCGCGAGGGGAAGCGGCCATTGTCTGTCAACTCACAACAAGAGCAAGAAAGAGGAAGACAGTTGTGGCCCGACAATAAGAGTTAAATTATGATTTGGTGAAAAATCATGACAGGATCACTGGTGTAGATGTAATCGTCTGGAGCGATTACTCTGCATTTCGCGCACCTCGTCGCGAGGACTTTTAGCTGCACAGCTCGGTAAGTGCTTTGCTCATTGACAGTCCCTCAGATGTGATCAAGAGCTAGCATGTGGGCTATTAAGATTATTGATATTTAGACATCATATTCACCAAACCTGACGGCTAGTGATCATCGATACGTTGTGTAAACGTGCTTACCTCCTAACTTCTAATGTTCAAATTGTGAAATAACTGCAGAGAGACATGTTTGGTGTGGTCTGTCTGTGGATTAGCGAGATCTCTTAATGTTAGCTGGAGTTAAGTTTGTTTTGACCCAATTCTTTACGTATTACTGCTGACAGACATTGACAGCCCTCATCAAAACATGTTTTATATATATATATATATATAAGATTTTTAGAGGTCCTCCAAAATATTCAGTGGCCTAATTATTATAGGTGCTAAATAAATGCAGTGTTCTAACGTTATATGCTTGATGTTCTGTTCTATGTCGTTACACGAGGCTGGATTTTTTCTTTTTTTTGTGACGCATCCCCAAGTGGTGTCCTTACCTGTATTAGTTTATGTGATCCTTTTTTTCGTTTTGCATATAACCCTCTTAGCAATAACCAAAATAATGACGTTGATGTCCCACTCTCCATGCTTCCTGTTCACACCCTAAACCATGATGCTGTTGTGCTCTCTACCTTATATTTAATCGTCAGGCAGAAGATTAGCAGTTTTGATTTTCACTCCTCTGATGTCTGCCGAGGCGTCTGGTTCATCTGGAGGGCCCGTGGTGACTGTGACCGGTTCAGCCCCATACTCCACTAGCCGTGCTGGAGAAGAAAAGGCCGGGAGGAACCTGACCAGCAGTAAGTATGTAAAGCTCAATGTGGGAGGTACTCTCCACTACACCACGGTCCAGACGCTCAGCAAGGAGGACAGTCTGCTCAGGAGCATGTGTGATGGGAGCTTGGAGGTCACCATAGATTCAGAGGGTAAGGAGAAGACTTGAGCTTATTAATATGTGTGTGAGAAAACAATGAGATTCAATTGCAAATTGCAGGAAAATGCATCTAACCAACATGTAGCTGTAATAACAACATATTATTACAGCTGACATGCATATTTACTGTAAGCGTGTGTTTACTTTGCCAAGGCTGGGTTGTGTTGGACAGAAGTGGGAGACATTTTTCTCTGATGCTGAACTTCCTGCGGGACGGGACGGTTCCTTTGCCAGAGAACTCAAGAGAGCTGGAGGAGGTGTTGAAGGAGGCACAGTACTACAGGCTCCAAGGCCTTGTGCAGCACTGCCTTACCACAGTACAGGTGATAAACCTCATTGATCCAAACACAAATAAATATAAAGAAGAACATCTTTATACTAGTAGGTTAAATTTATTTGATTAGATTTTAATTGCAATGAAAGCTCTGGAAAGTGTCTGCCAAATGTGTTTCCTGGGAGTCAAACCCATGGGTTTTGCATTGCTAGCACAATGCTGTACCGATTGGAGGTGGAGAAAACACCACATACCAGAACCAGTGTTGATCCAAAGTAGAATTACAATCAATTGTCGTTATTGTACCTATGAAATGTATTTGATCTAAGTGTTGTTGGGTTTTATCAGGGTACTATCAGTTACTTATGGCTTATTTGATGTTAATGCAGAAACGCAGGGATGTCTGCAGGGGATGTCACATTCCTATGATCACTTCAGCCAAAGAGGAGCAGAGGATAATAGCCACATGTAGAAAAGTAAGATAATATTTTCACTTACAGAGACAAAAACAACAAATTAAATGTGACTTGCTTTTATTATGAAATATGGAATTCTGGGAGTATGCATGTAAATAATTATTGATCATTTTTGTTGATCTCCCTCATAAATCCTCTCATACTCATTACAGCCTGTGGTGAAACTGCAGAATAACAGAGGGAACAATAAATACTCCTATACCAGGTAAATACCGTATTAACTCTCATTTATTAAAGTTACTTCAGGTTAATCACCATTTAATTTTAGAAAGCATATGAACTGTAATGCACCTTAGTTAAAGGTGCCATAGAATGTAAAACTTTATTTACCTAGGCATAGATAAATAATAAGAGCTCTGTGCATGGTAATGACATATCATGAGCCTCAAACAAGTTTGTTTCCTCATTTTTATGTAAACCTCGTGCACTTGTTGTACGTTGTGACTGCTGAGCTAACGCTACATGCTAATTAATGCTATATGCTAACGTTAAGGCATATAATTTAATTATTGACTTTAAAGTTATGTTTTGCAAGTCAATACTAAAAATAAAAAAACACAAGCTTACCACACAGAAACGTCCATTAACAATCTCCAAACAGTTAGTTGTTCTTCAAAATTTGATCTCTATCAAAAGTCCTTCACAAAAATGGAATTATTTCAGCTTTTTGCTCAAAATTTTGTGTTTTTGATGAAACCTACACATATTTGAGAGGTGATAAAAACAGAACACATGAAAATAGGATGAAACCGATTTTTTTGTTTGAAAGCAGAGGGTCTGTTCTTTTATTTCAAATATTGTATGTTTATATATTTAAAAAGGAGCATTTTCTGGAAGGCATTAAACTTTTGTGCAAATCATGAAAAATGCTGGCGGCGAAAGAGCTAATGTGAGCTACTGACATGAGCCGCAGAGCAGAGCTCAATATTATTATTCATGACCCTTTCAAATAGAGTTAAAGTCCTAGGGTTGTAAATGAACATGTAAAAAAATTTCTTGATAATTTTTGCACTTAACAAAGTTACATAGCTTCTATGTAAAAACAAAGAATTATTTAACATATTATTTCAATGCATTATTTGGCACCTTTAAATTCTTCCCTTGATCTGGAGGAGTACTTGTTTACTAATGTGGCATAGTGACTGTAGATTTTAAAATTGAAAAGACTTTAAAATTATTTATTTTCCCTATAAACTTTACCATTTCCTTTCATAGCAACTCAGATGATAACCTTCTGAAGAACATTGAGCTCTTTGATAAGCTGGGGCTGCGCTTTAATGGCAGGGTGCTGTTCATTAAAGACGTTTTGGGAGACGAAATATGCTGCTGGTCTTTCTATGGCGAGGGACGAAAAATTGCTGAAGTCTGCTGCACCTCCATTGTTTACGCCACTGAAAAGAAACAGACCAAAGTGAGCAGAGGAGATTTGTTGATTATTTGTCTGTGCGTGCTTGGAATCTCCATTGACAAACAGTCTTAGAAAAACTGGGCACGACACAAACAATGCCGCTATCAGTGTCTGTTCTCTCTTTTTAACTTTTTACTTAATTCTCCAACTTTTTTATCACTTCATTTAGGTTGAGTTCCCAGAAGCACGTATCTTTGAGGAAACACTCAACATCCTGATCTATGAAAATGGACGAGGGTCAGGTTCAGGAGGCATGGCCCTGCTGGAATCAGGGGGTGTCTTATCACCAGGTGTTAGCCAGTCAGATGAGGATGGGGCGGGAGTAGGGTGTGGGGATAGACGGGTGAGGCGTATCCATGTGCGAAGGCACATTATGCATGATGAGAGGGGTCACGGACAGCAGACTGTTTACAAAGACTGAACATTAGAAAGGTACAAAGAAATGGAGGAATGGTCATTTTGAAAGAGTGAAGGCCTTCCATTACCAGGGTCCTGTAAACCTGGTACCCATGGCAAAATAAATGGGAAATATGTTAGTTTAACTTGATACATTTAATACTGCACTGAAAGGGGGCGGGTTTATAGGCTAGTTTAGAAATAATCTTACAATTGCCACAGTGTGGTATCATTTTGCTTGTTATTTCTGTTTAATAATTTTGTTTTTTATTACATTTAATTTATTGTTCAGTTAATTTATTGTCCAGATGTTTCACTTTTTTAAAAAGAAAATGTGAAATAATTTCTTTATTGTTTAGCCTGTATGGACCACGTGAACATTTCTAAGTGTTTAATGGTAAACTGTGATGTAAGCTGACTTGTATGTTTGAATGGTAAAGTTTGAGTGGTACTTGTTGAAATTGTCATATGGTACAGATAGGACAGATATTCTGTGAAACTGACAGAAATGTGCACAGCTTATTGTTACAGCCACAAACGTAATGGGGATTGATTTCATTGTTTTAATATACACAGACCTAAAGATGACATCACATCATTTAACACAACTGATATGTACAATTGAGATGGACAAGTAAGACTAACATTGTGTTTGTTCAACAAAATAATTTTATGGTATACTACCTTACAGTAAGATTTTGTGTTTGTTCAACAAAATAATTTTATGGTATACTACCTTACAGTAAGATTTGAAAATAATAAATAAAGCAATTTCACCCCACTAAATTACAAAACCTTTTTGCACGCACGCATGTACAGCCCCAAACAATAACAACAAAAAAACGCTGCCAATGTAACTAATATACACGGAATGCCGTATGAATGTTGTGTTGGCATTTCTCTTTAAAAGAAATGAACGTTTTTCAAATAAAATGCTCATTTGTGAAACTTGTGTCAGTTTTGTTGTGTTGCAAAACGTGAACGCGTCTATTGGAAATGGTGCGTCATGACGTATGCGACGTGTCCGTGCACAGCAAAGCGCGCCAAGCTAGGGTAGCGCGCTTACTACGCAGTGATGTTTGTAACGTTAATGTAAAAACTGATGTATGTGTAAACATGGTGAAAGAAGAGGACGCTATACGAAAGTTTGTTGTGCGAGAGCTCACCCATTGCTCGGACCTAAGGTAAGTTAAACAGCAGGCTAACAGAAATGTCAAAAAATGTAGTTATTATCACCAGCGATCAAACAACGATATGTTAAGAAGTCAGGCCTGAATCATTAACTCGGTTTACGTGTCAAAATAGCGACAAACAATGCAGATAATAAGCGATGGTTGGTATAGGATTGAAAACATTCAAATTACACAAGAAGCGATTTATAAACAGGTGTAACGTTACGATAGTAAGTTGATGCTTTTTTAGCGTTTCCAATGCCTAACGTTAGAAGTCAGTACTACAGTACGAGTACCTGTTAGAGAGAACAGAGTTGGACAGATGTGCATCAGGTTTCATGTATAATGTGATTGAACAGATAATGTTTTGCTTCATATGTACACTATAAAATATAAACGTAATATTATGCACCGATTTCTAGTGGTCCATCAAAATGACACTTGCACGCGTGCATTAATGTTTTTCTCCAGTTCATTGACTTTAGGTGTTCTACGAAAGCGATACCTCGAGCAAGTTGGGAGAGAGTCACTCAGCATCAAGGATAGACAATTGATGAAGACAATTGTTGAGGAGGAACTCTTGAAAATGCAGGTGAGAACGTGAGCATGAACTACTGTAAAGTCATGTGGTCCTGATTTTATGATTAGAGAAGAGAAATTAATTTGTCTCTGTCACCTGGATGCTGCTGCTGCTCGATATCAGACATATGCATGCAATTTATTTGTATGTGCTTAAATTATTTTTAATTGCCCCCTAAAGTGATTAAAAGCCATAGAATATGAATTAAATCAGATGCTTTAAAAGGTTGGTTAATACAAGCATGACATTTTGTCATTATTTAGTCACCAGAGGTGGACAGTACTCAAATATTTCAGTTACATTTTCCAAGCATCTGTACTTTATCAGAATGTTTGTCTTGGGAAACTTTTACTTCACTTCATTCTAAAGGATATAATTATAATGTTTATTCCTTTAAATAGTTTTTTTTCATTTTTATTTAATACTTAAAGGACAAGTTCGGTATTTTACACTTAAAGCCCTGTTTTCAGATTGTTTATGATGAAATAGAATGGTTTTGACTGAAGTTTGGACATAAAAAAGCATTCAGTTCTTAAAATGAATGCAACATACTTCAATTAAAGGTGGTGTGTGTACATTTTAGCGTCATCTGTTAGTGAAATTGTGAATTGCAACCAGCCTTTCCCCGTCAATTATAAAACGCATGTGGTAGACGCCACAGGACAAACATGTCGTCGTATGAGACAACTGCTCAGAGCAGTTTGTCCGTTTAGGGCTACTGTAGAAACATGAAGGCGACTTCCATGTAAGGGGACCTGCGGTGTATGGAAATAAAAACGGCTCATTCTGAGGTAATAAAAACAATGCAGTTCATTATGTAAAGTCTTTATACACCCCTGATAATATAGTTATGTATATTACATTGCATTTGTGTCAAGAGGTCTTTCTACAATTTACACAAAGAACCTTTAAGTACTTAATTGTAAATAGTATTTTTTTACATTTATTTTGGATGTTGGAGGAAATTCTAGTTGCCTTACATGTCTGAGTGGGGAACAAAACTAATCTTACTGTACCTGTGCAATGACAATACTTAGCTTGACTTGACATTTTATAGAATTTATGTAAAATTCTGTTTTGATACCTTCAGATCACTTGGAAGCAAAACATTGCCTGTTACTTTGGCGGAGAGCAATAGCTTTTTTATCTGATTGGTGATGTTTTAAAGGTGGAGCTCAACAAAAAGTCAGTAAAACTTTTTCTGTTTCAGGACAGCAGCGATGACGAACCTCTTGTTAAACTTGTGGAGAGAAAAAGAAAAAGGGTGAGTGATGATGGCGATGATGGGGACGAAGGCTTAAAGAAAGAAATGATGGAAAGGACAAAGAGATCACGGCATGAGGAGTCTTCTCCAGGTGACCATGCAACATTTTACTTGCCGATTCAAGTTGTGGAGTTATTTTCATAAACGGTCTTCATTAAAAGCATTTGTGAGTAACCTTAAATGTTTTCTTGTCCAGATTCCCCTGACTCTGGAATAGTAAAGGCTATAAATGATGAAGACCAGAAAGATGAAGAAGCTGGAAGTGACAAAAACACAGATGAAGACAGCGAGGAGGAAAAGGAGAATGCTGGGAAAAAAGTCAAGCAGCAAAAACAGAACATGAAAGGCGGCGAGAAAACCAAAGGGCGAGAAGTGCGGTCAAAGAAAGATGACAGTAAGATAAAAAAGACTCAAAAGAAACGAGGGAAAATGCTAGAAAGTGAGGAGGAGGAAGAACTGAAGGATTCGGATAAAGATGAAAAAAAACTAAAAATAAAGGTGGAAGGAGAAAAATTAAAAAAGAATGATTCAGCTGGTAAGGAAAAAGCTTGTAGCAGACTTATCAAAAATAACAACATTAAGTCTGAAAGTGATAATTCTGAAGATGAAAGAAGAGTGAACAAAGAGAAAAGAAAACGCATCAGAAAGAAGTCAGTTGAGACAGATGCTGTAAGGGAAGTGGAAAGACAAGTTTTTGGGAGCAGCTCTGACAGCGAGGAGGACGAAAGAAATGAGACAACTAAAACCAAGAAGAGCAGCGACTCTGGGAGTGAAAGAACTGGAGACAGTGAAGGAGAAGATGCTGCTAATTCATCTCTCAGAGAGAAGGAGGACAATGGTACCGTATGCATGTCAGCCTTCAATGTAAAAGCACAAAAAATTAAACAGGGATGCTATAGCGCCCTCTTGTGTGCATTTCTGACTTGGCATACATAATTAACGCCATCTTTTACTTTACAGAAAAGACAAAGAAAGTAGAGGTAACGCAGGAGGAGGTAGAGGAAGACTCTGACTCTTCCTCTCTTCCCTCACTGGAGGATGAGGAAGAACAGCAGAAGGACAAGAAGGAGGAAAGACAGAAGAGTGTGAAGAAGAAGAAACGCAGTGAGGAGAAAGAGGGCACAGCGAGAGGAAAGGCAAGATCTTACAATACATGAACACACACATAGCTTTTTAGCTTTTCAGTTTCTGATTTTTTTAAATGTTTTTTTGAGATTTTATAAACCAGAAGGCAGCTTTTTATCTTGACAGTAGGTGATGAGAGCTGTCTGTGTTGTGGAATGGGGGGTATTCCAGAAACCAGGGTTAACTTACCAACAGATTAACCTTGAAATCCGGGTTGATTAACCCAAACCTTGCTTACCTGGGCAGAACACAGTTTAAAAGTTTGCTTAATCAACCTGTTAAAAGTAACCATGAGATAACGTGTGCTCACGATAGAAACGTAAAGATATTGTCAATGGATCACTGATTTCACAGTCATGGAAACGGCAGGGAACTTAAATTTTTATGAGAAAAATTTAAATTTTTTATGAGAAAAAATGAGAAAGTACTTATAAAACAGTGATTTCTCGCAAAATGAACATTTTTTGGATCGGCTTAGAAATGTGTAATTACAAAACGGACCAAATGAATTCATTAATTTATACATTTGAAAAATTACTGCTTTTATCCCATTTAATTAAGTCCAAGTTTTGTCTATATAATCGTAGATTTTACATTTGAAATATATGTACTCATTATGGATATCTTGTGTGTCACATAAAGTTTAGATTTGTCATAATGCTTATTTACAGTTTTTTAGGTATTGTATTGTGTATACATAATATGCCCTGTATTGTATGTATTTTACCTCTTCTCCTTTTCTGTATGTATCTTTTCCTAAAAATGTTAACACACTTTGGGTGACCCTGTTTAATTTTTCGGTTTGTAAATTTGACTTGAAGGACTCTGTATCACCTTCATTTTCAATATTTGCTGATGGAGTCATAGTATTTAACCCTCTTTTAATTGTAAAACCTGCCTAATGTTTTCATAATTTAAAAAAAAAAATTGTGTAGTGCTTTTCAGTACACTACACTAATGATTGATTTTTTGCCTTAGACAGAAGTGGAGAATGAAAATGTTAAATTACTGCCATAGTAACATGTTGAACATATCGTAATATGTCCTTTATCGTTTAATATATCCAAATATCTCCATTTTCTTTTTGGCTTAAAAATTATGGCTCAGGAAATGAGCTACAAAAGGCCCATTTTTATAAAACTAAAATTAAACTGAATTAATAAAAGACCATAGCTACAGATCCAATTTAGAGTTATATCAGACGTGTATGTTTTAATAAATAAAAGTGATATCATCAAAAAAAAAATGCATTTCATTATGTACCTTATTAAAATGGATAATAGGAAATCTCTGCTATGTCTATGGCCTAATGGATGCTACCTAATGAAGTCTGTACTGCTGTGCCATTCTGTGGGTCAGGTTAAATGCACATGTCTGTGCTTCAGTGAGTTTCAGGGCGAGTGGCTCTCAGAGACTAACTTCTGTCTCTCAGTAAATAATCAATTATTATTTAGCACAGGGCATCATTTGTTTCTAAATCTGTTATATTTTTTAGCATATATTATTTACTATAGCTTGTGTTCGGTGTGCATAACAATTTTTAACTTCTGGCACAATAATGAAAATAGATTGGCATCACTGACATGTCGTGGTTTGCTTCCACATTAATTATTGAGAGTAATGAGTTTATTTATGAATTAACAGAATTGATAAGGAATTTTACTTTATTGTTAACATTAATTATTACACGGCTCATTGGAATGCTTGATTCTGATTGGCCAGTCGCGACATTTGCCGGTTTGTTATTCCCAAATAACAACCGCTCGAAACTAATGACACACGGAAACCCGAATGCTGCAAATAATTTTGACAGGTACAGTTTAATATTACACAAAGTTTAATAAAAATAAATGATATTATATTTACAAATTATTAAACCAAATAGTGTGACGTTTAAACGTCTTGTCTTATTGTAAAACCGTAAAGTAAACATATAATTTTTTTTCCTTAAAACTGAGCGAATCATATATTTAAAATGAATATTTAATGTTCCTTACCTTACTTATGAGTTAAATAGCAATGTAATAAGCAGGATAATGTATAGGCAGTGTGATACAAGACTCATTATCCCTTACTTAACTAATGTTATTGTAATCTTGAAAAAGTAGAAAACATCAATTTTGTGACTGTAAGGGAGGTTTCCCGGAAATCACCTAAACAAACACGCCCGTACCCCAATAGAATCTGGACCTTCTTTTGATAGAACCGCCCCACACATATGCAACCCCGGCAAGGATGTCAGTTAGTAGACACGCCCCATACTGCTGATTGGCTACAAGTGTGTTTTGGTAGTCGGCCCGACTCCCTTTTTCAAAGTGTTTTTTTTTTATAATTTTTTAAGGCCATTTTTTGCCTTTATTGATAGATAGTAGTTTGAGAGACGACAGGAAAGTAAAAGGGGGAGAAAGGGTACGGGATCGGCAAAGGACCTCGAGCCAGGATTCGAACTCGGGTCACCGGAAGTGCGTTTGCACCATATGTCGGAGCGCTGCCAACTACACCATTGGCTCCAACCAAAGTGTTTTTCAAACATTGTGCACTCCGCCTTTAACATTATAATATTACGCAAAAATGTGCTTTCACACCTACTTGCACGCTCATCGTAAGTGCACACGTGCATCCTCCGAAGCTTATTGTCACTGATGTAAATGAACTAACCCTGAAAGATTGTAATCTTAAGAAAGTCACTTGCCATGGTTACTTGCAAACCTCGAAAGCTTATCCTCTTGCTTACCCTTTAACTTACCCAGGTTAGTCACATAACCTGCTTTCTGGAATACCACCACACGTGCTTTTTAATGTGCCCCCATGTATGTTACATTACATGTACAAATTTAACTCACAATTCCACTGTTGACATTTGCTAAGCAATGTCATGATTGTGCTAACTGGTTATAATAACTCTTAATAATCAGGACGAGGAGAATAAGTCAGTGTCCCGGCTGAAGCGATACATCGCCCTCTGTGGTGTGAGACGAAACTACAAGAAGCTTTTAGGCAACTGTCTATCGATAAAGGCCAAAGTGGCTGTGCTGAAGAAAGAGCTGGAAGAGCTGGGTGTGGAAGGTTAGTCCGTCTCTTTTTGTGAAAAATTTGGTGATTGATTTAGCTGGTTTCACCCATACAATTGTATCTAGTAAGTTACCGTATCCCGGGTAAATAAAACCTTTTCAAATATAAACCGGTCATGGCAGTTTTTCTGTATAAGAAGTCAATACCAGCATGACGCTATGTGTGAACAGAGAATAAGATTACTGATATAAGCACGTACAAGGTCAAAATGTGCTGACGTATTGGGCCAATCACAACATTCGGACAGAGAATTCATTAACCCTTGCTGTTTACAGAAGTCTACAGGCAGTGTTTCTGCTTTTCCCACCTACAGTTCAGTAGTTTAGTTTAAAGTTGTGTAATACTTTGTTGTTGGGTCGAGCTAATGTAAAAAGCATCTAATAACAATACATATGTGGGACTGATGTTGTGTTGTGGGAGCTGAACACAATTTATCTGTTGCAGGACAGCCAACTATAAACAAATGTAAGAAAGCTCGACTGAAGAGAGAAGAAGCACAAGAAGTGGCAGAGTTAGACGTCAGCAACATCATCACCACTCAGGGTAACCGTACCTATTGTCATATTTTTTAATACATTTTATTGACTTGACTTAAAAAATGGTACAAAACTGTTCATGCATGTTTATTGGCATATCAAAAAGCACGCTCTGGGGTCGCTTCGTTTTACATTATTTGATGCTTGATACTACTTATACTTTGTTCGTCAGGACGTCCCAAAAGAAGAGCAGCATCAGCGGTGTGGCCCACATCTTCGAATGTTTCTCCCCCCTCTCCTGTCTATAAGCGTATTGTGGACTCTGGCTCAGATAGTGAGGACAACCACACAAACAGGGGGCGCAAGAAAGCAACAGCCTGGAGCAACCTGCAGGGAATCATCAGTGATGATGGAGAGAGTGATTAAGTGCCTTTTAACTAAAGTTTGTGTGTACAGCATTATACAATCATTAAGTTCCCCGGCTTCCCAGTTCATAACAAACTGTACAGAAATATTCATTGACTCTGATGACCTGTAAGACTGAAGCGTGCGTCCTCTCTTATTGTAGGGTGTGTTTGGATTTCATTCCACTGAGTTATTGTGTTTTCTAATTGTTCATTTGTACTTTAAAAATTCAAGATGTCCCAAATGTGCAGAAAGAGTGTTTAATACGAAATAAAGTATACTTTTTACATTGTCCTTTTCTTTTTCTCTGGTCTTTTTTTATCCCCACAGTAAATCACAATATAAGATACCGAGATTGTGTAGATGGCAGTAGAGTAAAGTATGTGTACTTTGTTACAGTACATTGCTTTTTTATATAATGTGCATATTGTGCAAGTTTATTTTAGCCAAAATGGTGTTCTCCAGGCCAGGTTTCAACAGTAACACGTAACAGCGTTGACAATTTATATTCTTATTTCTTATAAATTTATGTTCTAATTAAAACAGTTCTCTTATGAATGATATAATAAATTTACATTTACATTTAGGTTTACCATGGAAGTGTCCACTCTCAATTCTCATGTTTATTACTATCATTAGAGGTGTGCCTTACCAAATGGTGGGGTAATATGATACTTTGCCAGGTGCAACATGTCCGTCTGATTCATGTTTGTTCTTGAATGCTGTCTTGAAGGATCCTCTTCTACGTAGCCATGATGTTGTAATTGATGCAATATGTGGTCTTGCATTGTCATGTTGGAAAATGTAAGGTCTTCCCTAAAAGAGATGACATCTGAATGGGAGCATACGTTGTTCTAGAACTTGTAAAAACTTTTCAGCATTGATGTTGAGATGCACGCCAATAACAACTTGGGTCATCCTTGTCCTCTTTAATCTGGTTGAAATGGTGTCCCAGTTTTCCAAAAAGAACTTCAAATTATGATTCGTCTGACCACAGAACAGTTTTCCACTTTGCCAAAGTCCATTTTAAATGAGCCTTGGCCCAGAGAAAACACCTGTGCTTCTGGATCATGTATAGATATGGCTTCTTGTTTTACCTATAGAGTTAGCTGGCAACGGCGAAAGGCACGATGGATTGTGTTCACCGACAATGTTTTCTGGAAGTATTCCTGAGCCGATGTTGTGATTGCCATTACAGTAGCATTCCTGTATGTGATGCAGTGCCGTCTAAGAGCCCGAAGATCACGGGCATCCAGTATGTTTTTCCAGCCTTGACCCTTACGCACAGAGATTGTTCCAGATTCTCTGAATCTTTGATGATATTATGCACTGTAGATGATGATAACTTCAAACTCTTTGCAATTTTTCTCTGAGAAACTCAGAAAACTATTTTTGCTGCAGCATTGGGGGAATTGGTGATTATCTGCCCATCTTGGCTTCTGAGAGACACTGCCACTCTGTGAGGCTCTTTTTATACCCAGTCATGTTGCCAATTGACCTAATAAGTTGCAAATTGGTCCTTCTTGGAATGTGTAGCTCTCATGAAATCCAAAATGAGCCAATATTTGGCATGACATTTCAAAATGTCTCACTTTCAACATCTGATATACTTTATTGTGAATAAAATATAAGTTTATGAGATTAATAAATTGTTCCCTTCCTTTTTTACTCACAATTTCTACAGTGTCCAAACTTTTTCTGATTTGGGGTTGTAGAAGTAACAGTCTTTCATTTAGCTTAAACCAACTTTCAGCAAGGTCTATGATTCTAGTGGTGTTGTGAACAAAAGAGTAAGATGATTTAAACAGTTTTTTATTCTTTACCAGATCAACATTAACAACAATCAAGGGCTGAGGATACATCTTAAATTATTACAACATACCATAAAAAAATTAAATAAAATATGACCAAATTAAATGAATAAACTAAATTAAATTACAAAATCCAGAAGAGAGTTTGAATGTATAAAAATCCGTCTTTTAAAACAACCGAGAAGGTTCTCCAAAAAACTTGCACTTAAGTATATAACATTTTGGCCAGGAATGCAGCAAATTGTACTGAAAAAGCAAGCGTTTCAATGTTTAAACTTGATTGGTGACCGCCTAAAAAAAAATTCTACTCGCCTCAAAGAAGAAAGACAATGGGGATTCAAACGACATAAGGGTAAGCAAATATTGACTAAATGTTTGTTTTGGGTAAACTATACTTTTAAGATGGAAATTTTATCCTGCATGACTTGATGAATACCAATGACATGTAATTGAAAAAATGCAATAATATACCAGTCATGACTTATGCCCTATTCAGACCGCCAGCAACTAGCACTATCAGAGCGATGCGATCTCATTCATTTCAAGGGAAGCTTGACATTTGGTGGCACGGGCACAAGTGATTGTTGGCGACCGGATTGGCATGTCTAGCGAAGCGAGAACGTTAAGAAAAGCAAACGATGAGTGATTTTTGGGAGTGACTACCAATGGGAGGGAAGCGGTGGAGTTCACGTCTTCCTTCAAGCAGCAGATTAAGAAATGCCTCATTGAAAGAGACGGGCGACGGACAGCGAGAAAGTCGTCTAACACTGCAAAAAATGATGTGTTAATTTTTTACACATTGTGTAATTAACATGTAACAAAGTATTTTTTAAATCAAGTAATAATAACACAGAAGGTGTGTTAGTACAGGGACAACACATTAAATGCGAGTAACCAACTCATTTAAATTTCAGTAATTGTAACTGCATTTCTTGATTTAAAAAAATAAATCGTTACATGCTTGTTACCGCTAAAAGTAGTGGAATTACAGTAAGGGAATTACTTTGTAACGCGTTACTCCCGTCACTGTTTTTAACACAACTTGTGTTGTCCCTTTCATTTATTTTAACATGAAATAACGCCTTAAATGGCATGACACACACAATGTGTAACAAACTAACACATCATTTTTTTGCAGTGTACCTAGAGGATATAACTATCTAAGATTAAAGATCCATCCCTCTGTAAAGTCTCCACTCTATATTACCAACTCTATGTGAGGTTATTTGCTTAATAACCACAAAGTTTAAATCTGAAATTGAATATATGGTTAGCCCGAAACTTTAAGTTTCTTTTTGAGTAAAGTTTTTTTTAAAGGACGAATATGGGGAAACAGAAAGAAACAAATACAAAGAAAGGACAAATACACGAAAAACTACTGGCATCACCTATTTATCTGTGCTTTATGTTCTTCAAATAACCATGACCAACGATCATGATGACTCAGACAACCTTTGAATAAGGAAACAAAAGATGAGACTGGCAATAGAGCATGTGTGGGTAAGTGGTAAGTAAAGGCTGGTTGAGCTTCCACTGAAAATACTAGTAATATTAGAAATGCGATCTAGAGCATAATCGTAATCATCAGGGAATGTAACAAATCCAGGCTGGTTGTTGAGTGTGTAAATGTTGATCCAGTCCTGGTACTGAGAGACTCGGGTGAACACACTCGGGAATGCGAGATCCAAACAGCCTTGATTAAAACTCACAATTCCAGACTGAATCCATCTGGAGCCCTGCTTACTGACCAGTGGCCCTCCAGCATCATACTGCAATGACAAATATATCACATTAACACCTCTATTAACAACTGTTACAGAGATTGAAATATAGATGGGAATGCATCTTAAAGATTGGTGATGCAGTGCTTGTAAAAATGTCCCAATTCAGTATTAAGTTTAAGACTGAAACTGTAAACTTAGCTCTAGGCCTGTATTTATCAAGCCTCTCAAAGTGCCACTTTAGGCTTACATTGTGCGGCTGGTGACTTCTCTTCAGAAGGGCACGGATTTAAATAAATTAAATAAAATGTGTGCGTTGTGCCATGTGAACCATGTGCATCATGCGTATTGTCAAGATAAGTGCCTGCTGCACACGCATCAAAAGGATTTATGATAAAAGAGAGGCTCACTTAACATTAAGGGCTCTATCATACACCCAGCGCAATGCGCAACGCAAGTGCTTTTCAACCTGGCGCAATGATCATTTTCACGTTTAGCGCCACGTTATTTAAATAGCAAATTCATTTTTGCGCCCATGGGTGTTCTGGTCTGAAAATGAGGTGTGTGGCGCGTTGCTATTTTGAGGCATCTAAAATAGACTACGCCATTGACCAAATAAAACCTGTCAATGGCGCAATATTATTTTTGTTATTTAAAGAGCGCTTTAGTAATATGCGCCTTTAAACAGGACGACAACATGGATGCTCAGCAGCACAAAGACGCTTTTAAATATGAAAGATGAAAGGATTAAAATGTAAAAGATTATTATGAGTCGCTTGGACATAAATAATGGACCAATTATGAGATGTTAGAAGGCGTAAAGAGCAGCTTCACATGTAGCCTGGTAAGTATATAAATACTTTGCTTTACAGTTTTTTACAGACGCTAGGACACATTTCTCAATACTCTTCACACAGTGAGCACAAAAGAAGTCTATGTGGGATAAACTGAGGATCAATTATCATTGCTTTGGCACAAAATGCATTCAATGACTACATCTTTCAAATTTCATGAATTCTTTTCTCACTCAGACACAACAACTGCCAAAACTCTTTATAAATACAGGCCAATTTGCACATGCTTACATACTGTTTTCAAAACTGTTAAACTTATGTTCAAAACAATAGCATCATACAAAACTGAATAAGACAGGAATTTGCTACATTTCTACAGTAATATTTTAATGAAATATATTTTAAATCTTAAAATTAAATGCTATAATAACAATTGGCCAAATGGAGAAGACGGAGTAGATTAGCATTACTATTGTAGATTGTATGTGTATCAGTGGATGTTGTGTATACAAATTCTTGTATTCTGGAATTACTCAATGCAAAAAATAAAATAAACTACATAAAATATTAAAGAATTCTGCATCATGTCTGATTCATTCCAGTAACATACACTAGCATAGCCAGGATTCACAAGTTGGGTGGGCCCAGAGAAAATCAGGTGGGCCTTAACCGAAAATGCATCTGTTATTAAAATATACAAACACACAACTACACCAGCTACAATATATCACCTTTTAATAAGAACACAAGCCTGTATAGGCCTATTTTAACAATCTAAGCGCAATGTGCAATGAACCAATAAGAGTCTCATGACGCCATCCCGATTCCATATTTTGGCAGAATTTGTAAACTAAAAAACTAAGCGGAGAAGACCACCAGTTGAAGTTTGATATTAAAACATTTTGTTGTTTTTATTTGTAATAAAATTGTTATTTTTTGGTATTAAAACCTTTAAAAGTCGTTTTCTTTCAGTCATGGAAGTAAAAATAGCAGGCTTTTTTATTGCTGTAAATGTATGGATAGCCCAGATGATTAGTGTAATCTCAAAGAACAATTCACAAAAATGCAAGAAAAGGTTTGTACTCTAAAAATACTTTAAAAAGTTGCCTAATTTGCTGGTATTTGAAGAGTTTCGTTGCAAAACGAGATAACTCCGTTATGTCAAAATATCAACGCACCAACAATGCGCCTGAACACACCTCGATTTCAGACTAGAAGGCTCATGGGTGCAAAATTGGGCGCAAATGTTATCTGCTTTTTTTAGCTGCTGAACCAACACCTCATGTTTAGAATCCTCAACGGTGATGTTAAAGGGTGCACCATCGAGCTGTAATAAAGTTTTCTCACCTAAGGTCTTCGTTATGATTGGCGTGGTTGAATTGGTCGCGCGAGCGTTTGGGCGGAAGTTTGATACCGCGGCTCCGCCTCTGGCTCCACAGACGATTCCTTCTGCGCATGCCTTGGCTCCAAACTGACGTTTTTACATAACATTGCGCCGACCATGGTCGGACATTTTTGGCTTCAATTCATTACAATGGAGGGAGGCGAAGTTGCGTCGTCCATCTTTTTTTTACAGTCTATGGTTCATTTCTATGATGTGGGGTGTAGAGGAGGAGAGGCGAGGAGGCTGTTCGAAATGCGCTATTTATTGCACTACTATTTACTAAATTTACTTATTTCTTATTATAATAGCAAACAAGAGTTAAAAAAATATTTATTTTATAGGTCAAGTATAGTGATAATTGCAACATAATTTACTCATTAGGATAACTAATAGGCCTTACTGGAAAGGCAGGTGGGTGGGCCTAGCTGACCCAGGCCCACCCATAGCTAAGCGACTGGTAACATATCTTGCAGTGAATTATAAACAGAGATGCGTCCTTGTTTTACACACAAAAAAACATTGTATGATGCTACATGTTGTTAGTGTTTTTTAGGTCATTGTTTTGTGGGTGACAAAGTGTGTTTGTCAACTGTCAACCTTTGCTAGTGTTCTGGAAGAATGAGTTGATTTGAGACCTGAATAAAGTGTTTTGGTTGTTGTAGTGCATTTTGAATGTGAAATGAACTGCTTTGCCAAGCTGAAAATTTGTTAGGAGAACTGTGTTAAGGGTTTTGTAAAAGTGACCTAAGTATTGAGAAATGTGTCCTAGCATCTGTAAAAAACTGTAAACAAATGCATCTGTTTTTAAATGCTACCCCATTGATTTATTGTATATGATAACTCTGTAACTCTGGGTATTTGTGAGATGAGGACCATAAGTAATGCTTTTTAAAAAACTCATGTCGCTGTCCGAGTGCTGAAACAGCTTTCTGCATGTTTGTTAATTCTTTATCTCCTGTTTGTTACAAAAAAGTATTTTTAGAGTACAAACCTTTCCTTGCATATTTGCAAATTATTTTATGAGATAATAATGATTATGTAGGTTATCAATACATTTACAGCAATTAAAAGCCTGCTATTTTTACTTCTATGACTGGGCTACATACATGTTGTGACGAGCTTTGCATCGTGTGCCCTTGGATAAGACGTCACCGGCTGCCACTGGTTTTAAGTGATGAGAATTCATGAAATCACTTTTAATGACTATGATAAATGGACTATACTGTAAATACGAAATGCTTAAAATGAATGATGGTTATCTTACCTGACATGGGGTTTCTCCATCATCATTCAACAGTCCAGCACACAGCATGTTATCTGTCATAATACCATTATAACCAATATTGCAGTCATTGTTGCTCACAATTGGAATCTCCGCTTGCTGAAACGTATCAGGAAATATTTTTTCTGTAACATATCAAGAAATGTAATCAACATTACATTTTTTAATTGTTGTGAAAGCTTTACCTTGGATATGTAGTATCACTTGAAACAGGTTCACTTACCTAGAGAGGCCCCCCATCCTGTCACCCAACTTGAAAGTCCTTCATTGAATACACTACCAGCAGCAGCCAGACAGACTGGTTGAATATAATCGGTGAAATTCACAGAAGATGAGAGCTGAAGCAGTGCTATGTCGTTTTCTTTAGTATCTGGGTCATAGTTAGGATGAATGATGAGTTGAATCACTGTTCTGTTTATCTCATGCGGGTTTGGGTCTTGCTGGTTTTGACGTCCCAAGTAGCTCACAATGTCTGACATGCCGATGCTATAAATAGAGGTCAGTTCAATCCATATGCTATATGTATGTTGATTTGACATTTAATGTGTATTAAAGCTCAGACTATTTCATACCTTTGGAAACAATGAGCTGCAGACAAAACCCAGTCTTTATTGATGAGACTCCCACCACAGAAATGGTTTTGATAGCTGATTTCGTTAATGCTTACTTGCCAGGGCCAAGACCCTGCATTCGCATCTTTCCCTCCAATAAATTTTGTGTTAAGGGGTGCTTGGCCACACACTGATGAGAGAGGAGAAAATGTGAAAATTGAAAAGCTACAAAAAACGCTCAAAACATTTTTGTGTGAAACATCACTTTGAGTTACTTACCATCTAGCTGACAGAAAGAACCTATATGAGGAAAAACAAGAAGTGAGCACTATGAGACTAAGCATCATTTATATGTATATAGTATAGCACTGATATTTTTGGATTGTATTTTCATGTTTACATTGCTAAGTTCATCATTGACATTGGATGAACTTGAATCCAAATGAATCCAAAGTAATAGGATTATAGGGTAAGAAAGGGAAAAAGGGGGGTACATTTGAGGAAATTTATGGCAAAAGCGCTTGTCTGTCCGTCTCTCCATCTATCCCTGTATATATATATATACACCTGTATATCAGGAAACCTTTTAATGGCTGTGAAAAAATGAATGAATGAATTTAAAGAGAGTGGTCGAGTGGCAAAACCTTCATAGCAAATTTAGCAGGGTTAAAATTACAGTGTTAATGGAAATATAAAGAGTTCACAGTTAATTTAACACTTCATTGAGTTAAAGCTAATTTATTTGACTCTTTAAAATAAAGAGTTGGTGTCAAAACATGACATATACGGAAAGCTTCATTTTTAACACTTCACTTACTGTATAATATGTATATGAATTTCTTTGAATTTCTATTGAATTGCAATACTGCTTCCTTAAATTCAAATTTGAATTGTAATTCTAGATCGTGTTTTTGACATCAATTCAAATTCAAAAAGTCATTCTCAATTCAATTCTGAATTGTGTACAAGTCTGTTTGCTGTTATCAAGTTTAACATTATGAGTCATGTGTTATTGTCATTATATAAATGCGGCAGTTGAGTTTAGGTTTTAGTCTCAGGTCTGATGGAGCAAATTATATTGTTTTTCAGAGGTTTTTTTCCTTGCTTTATATGCGGTTTTAGTCCGTTAATGTGTGCAGGAGATTTGCTTTGGGGACTTTGATAGAGTAGAGAAATATGGCCTACATGAAAATTTCTTCAGACGAAGAGCAATTTTATAGTTAAAAGTGAGTCATTAAAGTGAGTATTTTGTGAAAAACATAAATGTATAACTGATTTCTGATGTGTAAATTCGCTAATGTATTAGTTTTTGCGGTGTTAAACTTAGGTTTTAGTTGTCTTTTAATAATGTATTTTTCCCTTTTATTTTTGTTTTATTCGAAAAGTTTAATATGTGAAAGCTGACCGAGGATCATATCACCTCCTTACAGCTATTGGTTCTGCTGGTGAAAACCAACATGGCTTTTGGATTGAAATGAAGTCAAACTTGTTTGTATGAACCGAAGCATCTCATACTGTGTTTATAAATATCTGTACTTTTGTTATACATTGGGAATATGCTTTTTGGTTGTCTCAGATGTTAATATATGTTAATTTAATAAACACTTTAATGCATGATACATTGAGGACACATTTTCTGTCATAAATGTTGATCAGATGACATTTAGAAATATCCTTATTTTGATCATGAAAATTCTGTCAGGGTTTTAGCAGGAGGATAAACCCAGAATGAACAATGAAGGACTTTATTAACAAAAAGGAAAAAAAACTCACGAGGAGGCAAAACATAACAAGGTAAACACAAAATCAACACTAAACTTTCACTAAATGAACAATCATTAAACATAACCTGAACTAGATCTCAACATACCAGACAAAGTACTCACAGTATGCACAAAACACCGTACAAGACAACAAACACAAGGACTTTAAATACGGAGAACTTCGCTCGTCTCTTTCAAAAGAGGCGTTTCTATATCTAGTTCTTAAACAAATATAATGTGAATGTACTTAAGGGATCGGGGAAAAAGTGACGAGACCCGGGAAATGGTTGGTCAGAATAAACTAATATTAAAACCACGTATCTGCCACATGAAACATTGCACTGTCGGACCCTGCCATGCTGAACTTAATTTAAATATAAAACAAGGATCTGATAGGATCCTGACAAATGATAGACTGCTGTATTGTTACTTTAAAAAAACTGTTTGAAAATAAAAAAAATTGTCCTAAAAGTACAGTAAAACGTTGCTCTCTTTACATTTACCATATTAACACCATAGTAATAAAAATATAACACTACATTGAAGTCAACAAATTACACTGAGGGAGTTAATTTTTAACAAATAAAAAAGATTTAACACTGATTAGTGTACATTTATAATTAGATTTTTAACTGTGCATAGACTCAGTGCTAACCTTTAACCATTTAACAATCAAGCTATGAAAACTAAACTTAACCGTTGACTGTTCACATTCTCATAACAATATCATGCTATTTATTTTTTTACAAATCATCCACAAGACCTTAAGTATTTATTTCTCTTGACAGATAAATGAAATATGATGAAAAACTAAAACATAGTTTTGTCATTGTTTAAATGTTTTACACTGTAAAAAGTGAACATGTGCAGTTGTTGACTTAGTGAGCTATTTTTACCTGATTCTACCTATAAAAGTAATTTTGTAGCTGAAATCTACTTAAAGCAAGTTTATGTAACGTAGAACAAGGGAATGCTGTTTAAACTTAATAGGGTACATTCAACCAACATACAATTTCAATTTCTAGAGCTTGGGATGGACACATTTAACACAGCCCAAGACATAGAGGGCGGTATAGAGTTGTGTCATCTACAAGACAACTTCTCTTAAGGACAGAAAATAAAAAGAACACCTGAGGACATTTGAAATGAGAAGCAGCTGGAAGTGGTGTTTGTCGTTTGGTACAACTCATTTAGCCAGCTTAAAAGTAAGTTGTGATTTTCCTTTTAATTTTAGTATAAAATACATTTATTAAGATTGTTAGTTGTTAGTTGTTAGATGTGATTGATACTTTACTTTTGTTGGCAAAATGCAACACACAAATCTGTTTTGTTGTCATCATGACACCAACATTTCAGTTTAAGAAATTATTTTGGGTGTCAAAGACAAAAACATGTAAATGGTCAAATTAAATGGGTCTTATTCACCAAGTATTTTATGCACAAGTGGGAGGTGTGTATGACTATTAATAGGGGTCATTGAGCTTGAACTGGTTTTTGCAATGGCACACTTACAGAGGTGGTACATTTATTTCGTTAACGTGCATCTACTTGAGTACAATTTTGGAAAATATGCACTCTTAAGAGTACATTTAAAAAAATGGTACTTTTACGCTTACTTAGGAAACTTTTTACTTGTAGTTCATTACACTGTGCAGCATTCCTTCGTTACTGTATTTTAATTAATTACGAAATGTGTATTTTATTTTAAAATTGCTGTCTCGTGTTTCTGGTTCATTCGCAAATTAATAACTCGTTTGAGTCGGTTTCTTTACTAAGCAAATGGGCCAAACGATTTGAATTGGTTCGCGAATCAGTTTGAATGAATTGTTTACATCACTGCCAAAACTGAATCGTCATATACGCACAAACTATTCGTCGTCTTACACAGTTAAACTCGCACAACCTCCAGAAATATTGTATACACGTGACTGAAACACAGAATGAAGAAAATCCATCCATGATTGATGTTTGATTCGCTGTATACTGTACTGTATGATGTAAGTGCTTCTCGCAGCACACACATGACATGAGATTCACAGCAAAAGACAATGTGAGTTTTGTCTAAAATCAGTTTTAAGTATTTTTAAGTTAAGTGTAAGCTTTCGATGTCCTCAGACCATTTTAGAAGATTCTCTGAGATAACTTTAATATGCAACACTCTACTTGTCTGATATTTAAGCTTCGCTACATCAACATTGAGACTACAGTTAATTTTATAGATATGCTTGTCTTTTCGGTATAAAATATTTTTTTAATCTCTACTGTTTGTGTATGTTGCAATTTTATACATGCTGTTTAAGTGTCCTTTATATGCATTGGCACAATACAGGTCAGGCAAAATTGCTATGTTTGCTGTGGAGTTAAGCAATGTCTAAACATTAAAAGGTGAACATGAGACAAAAGTACAGAATGTCACATTTATTTTGAATGTTTTAACATCCACAATATTCCAGCTCAATGACACAACACGTTTGTATTTTAATACTTCTAACTAATGTGGGCATATTGAGACCATTGGTTCAGAAGTGTTAAGTGATGATCTGTGTCCTGATACATTCATTGTTCACACATAAAAAGCAGAGAATGTGTATTATCAGTTTGATCCTTGAGTCTTGCATTTGGGTACAACACAAGTTACCATTTATGGTTGTTGTTCTTTGTTGGTAAAGCATGTATGTGTTGATTGAAACATAATCAAAGGTTAATAAAATGTGACATTCTATACTTCTGAATTACTGGTTCATCTTACCAATTTCTGGTCTCCACAGCAAACAGAAAAAATGGTCTTTACTGTCCTGAAACTTATGGAGGGCACTGTATATACTGTGTGTGTACAAACACGCACGCACGCACGCACACACACACGCACACACACACACACACACACACACACACACACACACACACACACACACACACACACACACACATATATATATATATATATATATATATTATACACGCACACATATGCACACACATATGCGCACACACACATACATACACATATATATATATATATATATATATATATACACACACACATATACAGTGCCCTCAAGTATATACAGTGCCCTCTAATTCCCCCCCCCCGCAAAAGTAACTAGTAACTTGCTTCATCAGTGTCTGACTCCAGTTCACACATGGAAGTGAACACACTATTCTCGTTGTCAGACATATTGCTGCTTATACCGTTGTTTAGTTACCCGAAGCAATGTGTAAATTTTAGCAGCATCTAGCGGTGTGGTTGCACATTGCAAAGTTAAGGTTAAATTGGGTATGATTATTGAACGTTTAGGCAATGTTGTTTCCAAAGCATTTAGTGTTGTACATAAAATAGTTTTATATTATTGTCTTTTAGGACATTAATGTGGACATGCAAAGCTTGTGATGCATCTTTTCAAAGAAGATCTGTTCTCCTAAAACACTACAGACTGGACCATAACCACCATGGAAGAAGTCATTTGTATGCATGCACAAATGTGAACTGCCCCTGCCGCTTTAAAACTTGGAATGCTTTAATAAGCCATTTATCAAGAGGCGGTCCAAAATTCTAATTTTCAAATATGTCATGGACAATATCAGGTGGAAATCCAGAGGTTACAGTTTTTCTGACAATATGCAACTTTTCTTCACACCACAGTAACTAGGCAATGACTTTTGTCTGATTGTTTCAAGGTGCTCTGCATGAATTTCCTTTGTTCTGGAACACAACGTACAACTTCTAACTTCTTGTGACTGTATGTCTGATTTTCAGCAGTACAAAACCTGCACACATGAGTTCCAGAAAAGTTCTCAACAAATCCTCCAATACCACGTGCAGCAAGATTATCAGCAACCACAAATTGAACTGTACCCTTTTAAAACCCAACTTACTAATGAAAACACCATGTTGCTCCAAGTTTACAAGATCATTTATCAGTGGCTCCAGCACCCTCTCGTACCCATAAGTCTTAACATCTTCAGATTTGATTAAAGCAGCCAAATAAATTGATGACAAAGATGACTGACAATATGAGGGTAAGCTTCCTAGAACCCAATTAACTCCACAAACTTTGTGTTTTTTCTTTGATGTCCCAAGATGATTGCACATTTCAAAATCATCCACATACAGTATCAAAGCAATAACTGAGGCTTCTGAAAGTAAAGGATTCCCTTTAAAATGTAGTCTATCACAAGATGATTTATACACTGGTGTTTCAGTGTGTAGTTCTGATGTTCCTTCTGTAAAGTTTATCACTTTATCCAAGATGGGTTGACAATTTAACACCTGCTGTAAAAATTTCAATAATGGTACATACTGGAATGTTTTGTTTTTCTTTGGGTCTAACACACATTCAGTTGGCTCAACCACATTAAAATGACTCAGATAGTAAGCCTTTCGTCTCCATGAAGTGGACAGTGGACCATTGTCTGCAATGAATCGGATTTGACTTACAAAGTGTTGACTTACAAACTCCTGCAGTACACTCTCCTCTATCTGGTAGCTGTGATGCTGAAAGACCTGACTAACTCAGTGAGCCAATTAAGTACCATAACTCACAGAGAAGATCATTAATAGCTGAGCAAGATACAAGATATATTTTCTAGCTTTAATAAAAGTGAAGCTAGGTTTACTTCAATGTCATTCAACTGGTCTTGAAAAAACACAAAGTTTGTGGAGTTTATTGGGTTCTAGGTAGCTTACCCTCATATTGTCAGTCCTCTTTGTCATCAATTTATTTGGCTGTTTTAATCAAATCAAAAGATGTTAAGAGTTATGGAATTCATGCAGAGCACCTTGAAACAATCAGACAAAAGTCATTGCCTAGTTACTGTGGTGTGAAGAAAAGTTGCATATTGTCAGAAAAAACTGTCATTTTTCAATGTAACCCCTGGATTTCCACCTGATATTGTCCATGACATATTTGAAGGAATTGTGCCAGTTGAAATTGCCCTGTGCCTGTCTGTACTTATCTCCAAGAAGTATTTCACTTTGGATGATCTAAATCAGTCAATACACAACTTTCCTTTTACGTGGACTGACAAAACAAATCTCCCTCATTCTATCCCTCTCAACTTTGCATAAAAAAACCTGTGGGTGGAAATGCTCATGAAAATTGGGCTTTGATAAGATTTTTGCCTCTGTTGATTGGCAGTAAGGTTCCCTATGAGGAACAAGCATGGCAGATCTTGACAGACTTGAAAGATATTGTAGACCTTGTTGTCACTCCAGTTCACACTGAAGATTCTATAGCATATCTTGATTTTAAGATCTCAGAACACAGAGTGAGATTTCAAGAGGTATTTCCAGATTCAACACTTCGGCCAAAGCACCATTACTTGGAGCACTATCCCCAACTTATTCGTCAGTTTGGTCCACTGGTGGCAGTTTGGACGATGCGTTTTGAATCCAAACATAGCTTCTTTAAGAGAGTTGTCAGACACACAAGCTGCTTTAAGAATGTGCTCCAGTCATTGTCAATGAAACATCAATTTCAGATAGCATATTATTTGCATGTGAGCTCTGTCCCCAAACAATCTTTTGAAGTTACAGATGTTTCTATACTACCACTTGATGTTCTAAATGAAAACATTGCCCAAGCACTGAAGCAAAAATATGTGCATATTGAAGATGCATGTTTGTCGAAAAATGTTACATACAATGGCCTAAATTACAAGACTGGAATGATTTTGGCACATGGCTCCCTAGCAGGACTCCCAGAGTTTTGTGAAATTGTCCAAATGGTTGTTGTGCTAGACGGATTATGTTTTATTGTCAGGAAGCTGAAGGCATGGTACTTTGAACACTACAGATCATTTGTCTTTGAAAAGTCTTTGAATTCAGAAGTGTTGCTTGTAGAGCCTCATGAATTAAGGGATGTGTACCCACTTGCAGATTACTGTGTTTCAGGGATGCATTTTACAACAGTTAAGAGATACATACATGGTTAGGTATGTAACCACTTGTATATAAGGAATTTGACTGATGTATTTCACTTCATTTAGTGACTATTATTAATGTTATGTCTTTTCTCTCTTTAGATTGTCACAATGGCTTGCACAAAGAACATAGGGCTTCGAGTACTTTTTGGAAAAGATGATGCACACAAAATGTTCCTTCCTAATGGCTTGCCTGCATCCCTGGATGATATGCTTGAGAAAGTAAAGATGACTTTTAATTTGAGAGGAAACATAAGGCTGCAGTACTTGGATGCTGATTTTGGTGAATTTGTTAATGTAACTGACATTTCTGAAATACAACATCTTGGGACCATAAAGGTAATTCAGCTACAGGATGAAATGTTTCCAGTGCAAGAATTAGGCTCTTCAGCCACCTCAGGATTGACCATGGAGATGGATGACGTTACATCTGAAATTTCATGCAATACAGAATGCAGCACAGAAAGCCCAAACATTTCACATCCTGAGTCTGTTTTGTCCAGAACCCATCCATGGCCAACAAATTTCCCAATCCCGTGCTTCTCATATGAGACTGAGCTTCAATTAGAAAGGGGAAATGCTGAATATCAAGCTAATAAGAAGGTGTTGACTGTTGGGTCGAAGATGAAAAGTGACATTCTACAAAAAGTGGCAGAACAAATCTACAAATTTAAAGCATATCCATTAGACACTGATTTTAGTGAGGTAGCAGAGGCGTTAGTGGAGAGACATCCTTGCCTAAAGGAGCCCGGTTCCTGTTGTGGATCCTATGGATGGAAGCAGAGGCTAAAATTTAAAATGGCCAACTACAGAACCATGCTGAAATTACATGGCTGTGCCGAAATTAATATTAATTCACTAAAAGCTAAAGGTAATGAAGATGCTCACCCATCTAAGAATATTAAAAGACCAAGACGAGCAGAGGCAAACTACTGTCCTAGTCTGCCAGTTGGTGAAACAAGAGAGAGCCTTGAAAAACTGCGGATAACTCTTTTGAATGAAGCGAAGAAAAAAAACAATGATAAAGTAATTCGTGAAATTATGGCAAAGACTTTTGCCTATAGGCGTTATGAAATCGTCACAGAACAGCCAAACATAGCAGATTTTATGAATAGATGGCCTACTCTGTTCCAGGAGAATGAGGTATTTTTTTTTGCACGTAAAGCTTATGTTTGATCTTACTGTAATTGCTATGTTGTCTAATGAGAACACACTTCTGTTTTTTATCTTTTAGATCAATGCAGAATTTCTCCGCATCACAACAGTCCCCCTTCAGATTCGATTCTTTGCAGAATTAGACAGACTTTCCACAAATCTTGTAAAAGTTATCAAAGGCAGAGGTGGAGCCATTCGTTCCAAAACTAGCCAATATGTGTTGGCATTTGATGAGGTACACTAAACTTCACAGTTCAGTTTTTGTTGTATTCACAGCCTGCTTTAGTTTACATTTTTGCTGCACTCCCTTTATTTATTGGTATTTACTGCTGATAAGTCTTTAAATAATTTTCAGACTAGTGACATAAATATAAGGAGAGAGTGTATCCTTAGATCCATCATTCTCTACCTTGGTGAGGATGACAAAAACCTGATAAAAGACTACATGGTAAGGACAATTAATATAAATATTGATGATGGCCACTGTTCTGTGCTAATATGGTAATTTGTTTGTAGAATATTTTAAGCATTTTAGAGACATTTTAAATGTATAACATTTTCAATTACAGTTACATCATTTTTAATATGTGCTTTAACATTAGAAATGCTTAAAATGTCGAAGTCCTGTTGTGTAGCTGAAGTGTTTAACCATTTTTTTGTGTGTGTGTGTGGCACTGGTTTGTGCAGGTACAATTTTAAATTATTATAATGTGTGGTGTACCCTTTTTTTAATTTCTTTTGCAGGATATACAAGATGAGCAGGAATCAGATGACCTCTCTAAACAGACAATGGCCATCTTTGTGAAACGAAAACCATGTGAGAGACCCTTTGAAATGCCAGATGACGTGGGAATCGTCATAGAAGGAAATGTGGTGTTGAATAATTTAAAATCAGTTGCATCTTGCTTTTCTTTTCTTTTTGGCCTAATGTATTGTTTAAACCTCAGCTACCCACGAGATTTAAAATACACATTTGAGATGATACAAAAGTTATTTATGGACCTTGAAGGTCAGAAAAAGTCCAGCAAGGTGCACAATCTTTATGTGAAGTTGCTACAAACAGAGTAAGCATTTGGGTGGGAGGACAAGTAATTTATTATTATTATTTGGCTGAAATATTTTTGATATCAAGGACCGATGGTTTAACATTATGTAGCATCTACACAGCAAAATCACTGGTGTTAAAATAACACCCAGGGTGTCAAATTTAACACTTGAAAAGTGTGTATATGTGTCCACACTACACTGTGTTAATTTAGTCAAAAGTGTAGTGTTAATTTAACAACACTCATTATATGTTAATTTAACACTCAATATTGTTAAATTTTACACTTTGTTCAACACTATTCATTGTTGTTTCCACACTACACTGGTGTTGGCACAGAAATACAGTGTTAAAAATTAACACTCCTAATTTAAGGTCAACACCAGTGTAATGTGAATTCAACAATGTTAAGTGTTAAAATACTGATTAATAGCCACTTTTGTTGCTAATGGGTTGTTTCTATAAAAGACAAATGACAAGAAATATTGCAAAACCTCTTTTTATTAAAGTACATCACATTTAATATTTACATTGATACACACAACACTTTGCATTTAATACTGCTTATTTAAATACCTCAGCTACAATTAAAAAACATAATACAGTATGGAATAATGTAAGTTATCTTATACCACAGCGCAGTGACATGAAAACCACTTATTATAAGGTCTTTAATATATCAAATGAGAGTTTAAAAAAAATTAGCCACCCTACTCAAAACTTGAACATTAAAATACACTGCAATTACCTTACTGGCAGGCAGAAATGCTTATCCTTCACAATACTAAAGATTTTTCCATAACAAAACAGACATTTCAATTCAAAAGACGTTTCATTTTTCTTAAATACGTTCCAACCTGGTATTTAGTTCTGTAGTTGTTTTACTCATGATGTAGTGGAAGGCTGCATCAGTGGTCTTCATCATGGAGGGAATGGCGTTTTGGTCCAGAATGATGCAAAAATTCTGGATGCAACTTCTGTTCCCAACGCAGTGCAGGCAGGGCTGTGCTGATTCATCCCCCTCAAAGCATGGATTGATGCTCATCACCTAAGTGTTTTAAAAGAGTGTATTTGATGAATGTATTTGATGTGTATTTATGAAGTTGTATGCATTTACATGGGGTGAACAATGCAAGCAAACTAACTGCTGAATAAATAACTAGAACAAAATACTAAAAAACTTACACAGCACAATCAGTAGCTTCAGTTGCACATCGACCCTCTCCAGTCTTTCTTCCTTTCACAAATGAAGGCAAGAGGTGAATGAGCCAGGGAAGAGCTGCCACATCACTGTCCCGTCCTAGCAAAACAGAATTTAAACACCATGAGTATTCAGTTAAACTTTAAAACTGTAAAAGTAGCAAACCCATGTACACTTACCATATTTAAACTCCTGTTGACCAGACAGAGGGTCATCCATATTGTTGTATGTTGGCTATTTTGCAATACATCGCCTCAGCATATTTCTGCAGATTTTCAAAGACAAAAAGAGTCAAGAAAATACCAAAAAGGGTGCAGTTTTAACCGTTATTTGAATCAAAATCATCTCAGTATAATAAATCATGTTAGAGACAGTGTACAGTACAAATGTACTGTGTGTACTCACATAACTAGTTGGTAAGCTCTTATCCTCCAAACTGGGTTAAGGAATAACAGTTCCAGAATTCATGGTATGCCATATTCAAATATAGTCTGGTAGGGTCCTATCACAAAAATGACAATAAAGACTCTGAAAACTCAACATTCTTTTTATATTAAAAACAGCACTCAAGACAATATGAATCTTCATTTATACATTTTCAAAATAGTAATCAATTTGATTGCTATTTAATATGACATCAATAGCAAAACGATGTATGAGAAGATAATACATTTTTATTAAAGTTGGCAGCAGGTCATGTGAGTTTCTTTCCAGATTAATAATAATAATAATAATAATAATAATAATAATAATAATAATAATATGTACAAAACTACATATACTAAAAAGATTGGTTAACTGTTCAGTTATGTCAAATAAAATGATTTATATGTATAAATATATAAACTTACCTTCTGTAATGAATTTATATAAGTATTAGCAGTCGTTTCTCATTGGAAGTCATCCATGTCAGGTCTTCTTTAATAAACTGCCCTAAAAACAGCATCTCTTCTGAATGATTTGAAGCACTCCGTGTGAACTTTCACCAAACTAGCATCTTTAATGACAGAAAAAAAACAAACGTTCACGTTAGCCTTACACGTTTTACACTTTTGTATGTATTTGCCATTTGCATCTGTCTGACATCTAGCGCCACGAAAAGCTTACAACACACAATGCATCCAATCCAGCAATCTGTGCATACAAATGATGATATATTGTGAGGTTTTGGAAAAATTAATTGTTGGTTTGGCGATATTTCCCCTGTTTGCATACATCTTAGAAAAACACATGACGTTGCGGTTTTCTCCGTGTTTTTCAGTAATTTGAATAATTAACCGATATCCGTGCACTCACGTGCATGTAAACGACCTCGTTAACTCACGGTATCTAGCCTATATGATTACCTCATAACGAGCATCATATGGTGAATAAACGAGCTTTCATTTAACTTCATAACGTTACCTTCAATTTGTAGTGCATGTCGCGTTTTATCATGGTTCAATTCTTTCGTTCATATCTCCTGTTAATATTATCCTTCTTGGTTTTAAACTTTTAGCTAGCAGTTTAACTTTATACTAAACTAACAAGGGAACAACGTAACACAAGGTAGCTCTGATTAAACTGAACCAAATAACGAACAAAGGGGAAATAAAATGGGAAAAATATCTTATTTAGGTTTTTTGGCATATGGCTGCGTAGAGTCAGACAGAGAAATAACAGTTTAATTTAGCCAAACCATGTGAATATTATGAGACTGATTTACCTGATCTCTTCAGTCCTCCTGTGAAAGAAAATGGCGGTAAAATCCCTGACAGGATATGTTTAGTGGAGGCGTGGCTTGATTTACACCGCTCAGAGTGAAATCTGATAACACCCTTGTTTAACACTGACACTGTTGTGGATATAACACTGGCCTAGCAATGGCAGTGTTATTTTATTACCAGATAGTGTTAAAACAGCATCAACACTGTGTATTTAACACCATCCCTGAAAATTTAACACTGGTGATTTTGCTGTGTACACTGTTTTGGTTTGTCTGAAGTCTTTATTATCCAAGCTTTTCTTCTCTAGGTTGCTGATTAATTTTTATTTGTTGTGACTCAGCAAAGGAAAAAAGTGGCATTGACAAATTGATTATTAAAAACAAGAAGTTATCAGTTACATGAAGTTGTGATTCATTGTGTTTGTCTTACATTATATTTTAAATAAAACCAAGTGTTATGCGTATGGTGTCAAAATATAGTTATTAGGAGAGCCAGATCCACCTTTGAGGTTACCATGGTCTGAACCTCTGTTTTTCCAAGGTGTATGACAGAGATTCAGACCATTGGAATGAAATATGCAAGAAGATTAATATCCTAGGTTCACCACTGAACACTCTTAAAACTAATTTTGTCTTGTTAATTTATTTGAACTCAAAATCTACATGAAATGACACATTTGTTAAAATAACACAATGTGTTAAATAGGATAACCCAAAACAATGTGTTAGAATGAACACATCCTTTCTTAGACTGAAGAAACATCAGAGCCAGCTGCAAATTTCATGTATATTTGCCTTGACGAGTTCTGAGGTGCAATTTCTGGGCAATCATCTGGCTCGGTGCCACAGAGAACCGCATGATCTCTGCAAATACACACAAAAATTGCAGTTGGCTTAGATGTTTCTTCAGTCTAAGAAAGGATGTGTTCATTCTAACACATTGTTTTGGGTTATCCACAGAGAACAGCATGATCTCTGCAAATACACACAAAAATTGCAGTTGGCTTAGATGTTTCTTCAGTGGTGAACCTAGGATATTAGTTGTCTTGCATATATCTAATTGCCGTTGGCAGTCTTTGGTCAAATAGAATGTACTAGTTGTTTGACATCAGTCATAATTATTTGTCTGCAGAGTTTAATCATTTTATCCATGCACTATAGCTATATATATTTTCACTTCAATGTTAGCTTGGAGCACTGCCTGTGTACTTTTGATTGAATCTTTTTCCCTGTTACAAACTTTTTATATTTTTCAATAAAATGTTTTGTATCACATTTAATTTTAGTAAAAACATAAAGATAATCCGATTAGATGCCCTTTAAAACATATAAATACATTAACAATAAATGAAAAAGCAGGATTTTGTTTTATCATATTTTGCTTTAGTGTAAATGTAAAATAAAGGTAATCCTGGATTGTATTGAAGTTTAACTATTAAGTGGTGTGATATTCAGGGAATATCAGGGTTCTATTTAACTGTATGTAAACCGAGCACCTTTGACCAATGATAAACTTTATTGCATGACATGTCCCCTACCTTTCGCCACGCCCATTCCGACCTGCAGCAAACCATAATTGAGTGTGACTGCCTCCTGCCCTAACTGCCAGGGCACAGCTGACCCTACTCAAGTAATCAGGGAGAAAGCGATATAAAGACCACAAGAAGCAGCAGGGACTGTTTACACGAGACAAGTTTCAACTGGAATCTGAAACAGTTATATTAATTTTTATGGAAAACAAGTTTGTGAAAACGGGTTTTAATGTAAAAGTTTTTAAAAAATATGTTGCTATCTTGCTATGTGCTCGGTGTAGACTACAAAAATGAATCTGTGAAAACTGTGACGGTGTGGGTGCGCTTGTTCGTGTTGACTGTGTTTTTATGCAGATGTAATGAGGCGTGCAGTCCATACTGTAGCTTGTAAGCACTAACGACGGGTCTGGCATACATTGTACAATGATAGTCGTTTTCGCGGATCCGTGTGATCAGATTTTTTTGCCAACATTTTTTGTCTATACAAAGAAAAAAATTGTAGTACAATGGTGTCGTATGAACGTATCAGTACAATAACCTGTCTAATGTGTGTTCCCCTTTTCCTAGGAAGCGACTTAATGCTGCGTTCCAGGCATGTTTTTGAGCATGTGAACTACGACTTCAAAACCACGACTCACGACTCTGAACTGGGAGTATGCGTTCCAGGCAGCCTGTAACCCGTGTTTTTACAACCTTCTACCTGTAAAAGTGCACTGGAACGGGAGTCAAATCCGTGACTTCCTACCCGTGAACTCGTATTAGATCGTTGTACTCCCAGTTCAGAGTCCTGAGTCGTGGTTTTGAAGTCATGATTTACGGGTTACAGGTTGCCTGGAACACAGCATAAGACCCAGGCTGAGCTGACATAACTATCCAGTACTGCACAAAGCAAGCGATTCCCCGAATTCACCAGGATGCCCAAAATCACGAGGCACCCACAAAGCCCAGGAGGACAACTCAGCCCCTCACTGCCCCCCATTCCCTTCACTATTGTTAATAAAATGCCCCACTTTTGCATTTAAGCATATGTCTGTGTCCTACCTCCTTACTGCCCTGCTAAAATAAAAACTGATTAAAGTGCTTTTTAAAGAATGTATTGGAAGCTGTAAATGAGATTTCACTTTGTAACATAATTTCTGTACTAAAGTAAAAATTATTTTTATGCTATGCATAACGTTACATAAGAGTGAAAACATATTTTAATTTTATTAAATAAATTACCTTGCATCAAAGTAAAATATTGATTTGAGGTTATGCTACATATGATGTTACATAAAAATGAAACTATATTTTGATTTTATAAAAGAAATTACCTTACATGAAAGTAAAAACGTGATTTGAAGTTATGCTACACATGAATTTACATCAAAATGAAACTGTATTTTGACCTTATAAAAGAAATTACCTTATATGAAAGTAAAAACTTGATTTGAAGTTAAGCAACACATGAATTTGCATCAAAATGAAACAGGATATTTGCATTATAAAATAAATGACCTTACATCAAAGAAAAAAGATAATTTCAAGTTATGCTACATATGAAGTAACAACAAAATGAAACTATATTTTGACCTTATAAAATAAATTACTTTACATCAAAGTGAAAACATGTTTTGAAGTTATGCTACACATGAAATTACATTAAAGTCACACTGATATTTGCCTCTATACAACACATGAGGTCACATCAATGCAAAATTGGGATTGCAGGTAATACAAAATATGAAGTGACAGCAGACTTAAATTTAGATTTCAACTAATATAACATACATATTTACATCAAAGTGGAAATAAAGTTTCAATGTGTTAGACAAAATAGGTAATGTCAAACTTGCAATCTGATTTAAAATCGCAGGACAAACAAAGTTACAGCCAATGACAGTTTTGCCTTAGTAAAACCTTGGCATTTCGGGTTGGTTGAATTGAGTTATTCTCAGTCATCTAAAATGAGATATTAACTTCAACAAACTCAGTTAATGCAGATGTTACCAAATGAAGTACAATTTCTAAGTTGATCTGACAAAACATTTTTTACAGTGTAGTAAGCGCCAACGTACCTGTTAGATTGAGAAGTACAGCTAGAGTAACAGACCAAACTGTGTTCAACTTCATTCTCATGTTCTGAAGGTGTAGTTTGTAGACTCCTCTATATTGACTTATACATTTTATAAAAGAATTTTGTCACCACCCACTTTTTGTTCCTTTTGAGACCAGCAGTGAATGACATGAAAAGCTACAATAGTCTTTGAGTCTTAGAATTTAATATCAATTGATTGTTTTTTAACACTAGAGCTTAAAAGATTAGAGTCACCTGTCCACTTCCTATTATTTTTTATATACATGATGAATGATAGTACCCTCCTTAACATGAGATAACACAAAAGAAACTATGTTGTGACTAAAAAGGCTAGGCTTTAAGAAAAACATGACACCAAACCATTGATGATATAATAAAACAAGTTTATTTGTAAAGCCAACAGTTTCTGGGATAATTTGCAACTCTAACTCCAATAAATTTCTATTTACTTATTAGACACTGTTTATAACCCAGGTGAAAAAAGTGCACTATCCCTTTAGGTTACACTTTACTTGAGCGGGTGTTCATAAGACATCTTTATAATCATGACATGACACATGTCATGAACATGAAGGAGATTTTATGCACATTTGTGACAACTCTCATTAAGTGACATTCAATCAATTACATCATTTTCAATGCAGAGAGGACATTGTTTGAGATGTCTTTGCTGTGACAACTTGACATTATCAAGACAACATAACTTTATCATTAATTTTTAGGCATCATAATTTAGGCGCTGCCACTAAAAATGCTCAGTCTCCTCTGTTCTTACTCCTAGACAGTATGGACATGTAGCATAGTCATTTAGTGTTAATTCAAATTTTTAATAAACAGACACATAAAAAAAGCTTTATGTATGAGCACAATACATAAAAGCTGACAACTAACACAACTGTTCTTCCTCACACAGAGGGTTCTAAAATATTTAAATTTAAAATTAATAACAAAAAAATCAATTCATTTACGTTTTTGCAGCAATATGGACTAAACGCTGCATGGCTTAACCATTATACTGTTTTCATTTAATTTTAGATGAATATGTCTCCAAATGCACTAAATATAATTTTATCAATTTTATTTGATTTGATCTGGATTTGATTACCACTGTAAGGCTCAAGGGAAGGAGCCCAACCAAATACGGCAACAAGTGGATCAGCGGGAAAATCTGTCTTAAGTACGCTGGAGTAAAAACTAAACACTTCACACCAGAATTTACTTAATTTGAGGCAGAACCAAAATAAATTGGCCAGTGTACCTTCATTGGACTTGCATTTGATACACAGAGAAGATACCGATGGATATATAGAATGTAGCTTGGTACGGGTGTACAGTGCAATCTATGGACAACTTTATATTGTATCAGCTGTAAATTAGAGCTGATAGAGCAAGAACTAATGCCTTGGAGAACCTCGGCCCAGGTGTCTTCTGAAATATTTATACCTAGGTCATTTTCCTATGACATTTTCAAAAATTGCGTAGAAGGAGTCCTAGAATTAACAAAATATTCAACCAACCTAGAGATCAGCCCCTTTGTGTCAAGATCAAAAGTTAAACAGAAATAGAGGTGTTCAGGGGGTTTGTACACTGTAAAAAATTGCTGTTAAAAAACAGCCAAATTTAACAGTATGATTCTGTTTTTTAACAAAAACAGAAGTATACTGTTAAATTCTGCATTCTGTAAAAAAACAGTTTTCAGAATAATGTGAATTTACGGCCCTGAGAGTCCACCGTTAAAGACTGCGTCCCAAATCACACCATACACCCTCATTCACTATTCCCTACATTAGTGTCCTAATGATCCACCTAAAATCAAGTCAATGAGTTCAGATACTGAAGCATTAATGATGGACACCTGCTGCTAATAAACAGAATCACTAAAGAAAAGACAAATAAAAAAAGAGAAGAGATGAGCAGAAACACTTACAGACACAAAGACTTAGATGAACATCAACTGAAAATAACACAACACATTAAATCTCTCCATATATCACCAGAGGAGAATTAAACATTTACACAAACACCATTACCATCTTCACTTATAAACCACTTTGACTTTATTTCTGTTATACATCTACAACAGTTCTTACTGAGAACAAACAGGTGTTTACTAGACTTTACAAGCATTTTCTTTAAAGTCACCATTATTGTGATCACTGTTTTCATTAGTTGGGCTCTTGACTTGGTTTACAGTCTGGTTGCTGTAACTGTGTCTTTATGATGCATGTTTGTTATGGCAAAGAAAACCAAGAGATGATAGACACTTGTGAGGTTGGATGTCTGATTATTGATCAGTAGTTTGTCTTACCAGCCTTATGAAGCTGAATCATAAAAATTAGTAGTTTTTAGGAATGTTTATGAATAAGTATATACATATTTGAATCATTACATGAATTATTAGTATAACCGTAATCTGAAATCTTGACAGAGTTGCCTACAAATGGATTTTTGCAAACTTGAAGCCAATCCTCAGATGACACTCACAGACATCAAGAATCAGCCTACGATTCTCAACTAGGGTGACAAAAGAAAATGGAAAAACAGTTCATCGGCTTAATGAGTTTTGTACTATGCTGATACCCAGCATGCATTGCAGCATGAAGCTTTTCATTTGATAGTCACCATTGTTGAGATTCATAGCCTGATTCTTGATGTCTGTGTGTGTAGTTTGCTTGTGTTTTTTAATTTCATTTAATCCCAATGTTTTTAAGATTCCTCTGGCTACCTCAACACTCAGTTTCTGTCACATTATAAGACTACTATAAGGGGTTGCCACCCATCTAATCAGTAATGAGCTTTTGTATAAATCAGTAAATTACTTTTGACTCATGAGACTTACACCATAACAGTCATTAGTTAGTGATAATACTTTATTTATACTTTTTTGCCATATTCAATGTCTTTCAAATCACATTGATAAGCATGAATAAATATAACACCAAAGGGCAAACCCAAGGATCAAGAGTCCTACTAAAATAAACACTGATCACGAGAATGGTAACTATTATTTAGGGATTAGACTATTAGACTAGAGCTGTCCAAACTCCAAACAACTTGCACTGACATATTTTAAAATACATCAGTGCCCTTTGTTTCGCCTGAAAATGCACAAGTAATGTTTTTAGTTAGGCATGTTTGTTAAAACTTGTTAAATTTCCTAATTAAACTATTCCTGGTTTAAGATAATACCTGTTTAGGAAACCACACCTTATAATTTATTTCTCAGTAAGAGCTAATGTACATATAATATAAAATCTAACTGGTTTGTAATAAATGAAGATGGTAATGCTGTTTGTGGAGTTGTTTGATGATCTTCTTGTGAGATCTTAGGAAATCTGAGTAAGTCTGAGTCTCATCTAAGTCTGTAAGTTGAGTTTCTGCTTGTTTTCTCTTTTATTCGGTTTATGTTCATCTTTTATTCAGTGATTGTGTTTGTTAACAGCAGCTGTTCATCATTAATCACTCAATCATCATTTCATTATCTCATTAACTTCAACATTGGCTCTGTTTCTTTTACTCTTTGTAGTGTGGACACATTAAGCAGTGTTCTTTTGACACCAAGGATTTTGCGATGGGGTTTAAAGGGTTAAATGTGTAAGATATAAAAACACAGAATGCTAATGTTTTTTAACAGTCCGAAGGAGACCGTAAAAAAACATTATCTTGCTGGCAACCAAGCTGCCAGTTGATTACTGTTATTTAACAGAATGTGCTGTTAAAAAACAGAAAACTTAACAGTCAAATTTGCATACAGAAATATGTTAATTTCACACAGATATTAGAGAAAAGTCCTTGTATTTTGTTTTTTAAATCATGTGAACTTAAAAACTGTTCAGGGGATTTACACAAGATGATAATGTGAGAGATCTCTTAGTGTTTAATGTTTTGTTTTGTTAGGATTTGACTCAGTTGTTGGGTTACCATTGTGCTGAAGAGTAGTGTGATTGTTTAGGTTAAGGATGGGCAGTAGATCATTGATGTTATGCTGCCTGTTGTTTTATTTTAAAGCAGTAACTGTGTAGTTTGCTCATGGTGAACTACATGAGATTTGTGTGAAAGTTTAAATGTTTGCAGTTCAATTTTAGAAGTAATATTTGTGTTCATTGGACTCAAATGAATTAAGTTCATAATACTAACACCACCATATAAATATATATTTATAAACTTGAATGGATCCTGCAATTGGTGTCCTAAATTAAATGAGTTGCTTTCAGGGCATTATAACATTAACATACTGTTAAAATAGGAGAGCTGTAAATTAACGGAAGTAGAACTGTATTTTAACAGAGGAAGAACTGTAAAATAACATTATCTTGCTGGCAACCAAGCTGCCAGTTGATTACTGTTATTTAACGGCACAATTTTTTAGAGTGTAAATTTCAAAATTAGAGATATTACTTTTAACATAATTCCGTACTTGTAAATATCAAAAAAAATGAGAGGGAGGTAATCCATACTTTTGTCTCAGTTGGGCAAAAGAAACAAATATATTATCTACATATAAATCTCCTACAGATTTAATTTCCTTTTTCCTTCCATACTGAAAAGATTTTATCCATCTGGGAGGGGGGAAATGCGTGATTGCAAGCTATAGGAGTAAGGGAACATATCTGAGGGAACTTTCTAATTTGGTACCAAATCTTGAGGGAACTCATACCCATGGGGTTTAATTTCTTATGCCTTCCAATCAGTCTGGTATATTTGTAAAGAGTAAAGCAGGAAGAGAGGAATCTTGGATATCCCGTTCAATAGCAAGCCAAGCAGGAATAGCGGCATTCCATTCCCCAGGGTACGCGCTTCGTCAATACATTAAGGCCCTCATGTTAGCTGCCCAATAGTAATTTTGAAAACAGGGAAGGCCCAACCCTCCTACATCTTTTGTTTTACAGATATGAGTTTTAGATATACGATGGGTTCGGTATCCCCAAAAAATGGCATGATCACCACTATCGAGAGTTAAAAAAAATAACTGTGTTAGAAAAAATTGGGACGTTTTGAAACAGATAAAAGGAATCTAGGTAAAGTCACCATTTTAATTGCGTTAATACGGCCAATCATTGTTAAAGGGACTACTCGCCAAATCTCTATATTACTCTTTAGTTTATCTATTATAGGTTTGTAATTTTTTCAAATAAATTTTCATAATGTATGGACACTGTAATACCAAGATATTTGAATTCACTTACAGTTCTGAATGGGAGATTGTTCATAAAATTTGAGCCTAAAGTATCGTATAATGGCATAAATTCACTTTTCTGCCAATTGACCATATAGCGCTCCAAATTCTCTGATAAGGTCAAACAAAAAAGGGAAAGATGTTTTGGGATCTGCAAGAAAAAGAAGGACATCATCTGCATATAAAGAGATCATCATCATTACAGGAGATATACACGGGGGATTTCTGATACTTATTGCCAATGGCTCCATTGCAAGGGCGAAAAGTAAAGGACTTAGTGGACATCCCTGGTGGGTACCACGGTGAAGAGAGAAAGAAGCTGATGTATTATTGTTTGTAAGAACAGAAGCAGAGGGGCAAAGATACAACATCTCAATTCACAAAGTAAAATTTTGGCCTAAACCGAATTCTTCTATAGTGCTTAATAAATAATTCCATTCGACACTGTCAAATGCCTTATAGGCGTCCAGAGATAAAATAGCAATTTTGTCATGTTTTTCTTTGTTTTTATACACAATATTCATGAGTCTACGCACATTATGAAAAGAAAATCTCCCAGGAATAAAACCTGTTTGATCCTCATGTATTACTGAACCAATGCACTTGTTTAAAATATTTGCCAGAATTTTTGTAAATATTTTAAGATCATTATTAAGAAGGGAAATGGGCCTATAAGAGGAAGGGTCCGTACTATCTTTGTCTTTCTTTAAAATCAACAAAATATTTGCCATGTACAGTGTTTCTGGTAGGCTACCTTTTTGTTCTCAATAGAGTTTTTAAACATCCTTCACATTAAGGGGCCAGTTTGATCTGAGAATGCTTTATAATATTCAAGAGGCCAAGAGAACTAAGAATACAATTCTTAATAGAATTTCTGAAAAACATTATTTATTTCAATTGGCTTAGTGGTTAACACACCAGATTTTGACTTAATAGCATGTATGGCTCTGGTATAGCTTGTGCACACCTAAGTTGACGTGGGAGAAATCGAGGTGTGTCCCCTAATTCAAAATGTTTCTGCCTGATTTGTAATAATCTCTTAATAAGAGAGTGAATTTATGTAGACAAAAGAGTATTGTATTCATATTTTAATTTCATAATATGTGTCAAAGTTGAATTGGATGTTGTAAGTGTAAACTGCTGTTCTAGAGTTGACAACTCTGTTTCAATCTCTGAAAGCCTTTTGCCCCTCTGTTTTTTCAGATCAGCTTGAAATGCTATAACGTGGCCTCTGATGACAGTTTTAAGAGATTCCCATAAAGTTGAGTCTGATACATCCCCCTTATCATTTAAAGAGATTAAATCTGCAAAATGAGCATTGCAGACAGTTTTAAAATTGTCCTCATTTAACAGGTTGGGGTTAAAACGCCACGCGTAACACTGAAAAAAATGAATCATTGAATTTAATCAATTTTTTTAAGGTAAGTGGTTGCAATCAATTTGTTTAAGCTACATTTAAACAAAAAAGATTAGTAAAGTAAAATAAAATATAAAACTTTTGTTTAAATGTAGCTTAAATAAATTGATTGCACCCACTTACCTTAACATTTTTTATTTAATTCAATGAAGATTTTTTTTCAGTGAAGGGGGTCTTTCTATACCAAAATCTGCTGTTATAGAAACCGGGGAGTGATCAGATTAGAATATTATGATATTTGGAGGATAAAATCTTAGAGCAGATTACATGCTCTTCAGTTTCTGATTGGCTGTCCGTTGCTTAGGATCAAGTCATAACATTTCACACTGCACACGATTGACATCGCAATGCCGGGTTAACCCAGCAAAAGCTGTGCTGACCCTGCTTCGGGGTAGGGCTTCATAACCTTGGATTAATTTCTGGGATAACCCCGCTTCTAAATTACCTGTGTGAAACACCCTATTAAAATACATTAGCATGAATCTAACACTGACATTTTGAACTACAATTACAAAATAATTTTATCCTAAGTAAATAATAAAAAATAAAACAATATTGTTACATTAGTGTGTTACATAGGAAGTTGCCTGCTGCTTACCGCCAGTTATACACTAATGTTTTAGTTAACCTTTATGTATTGTTAGGGATGTTTTCATCCACTATGGAGTTTTTTAGTCTTAATTTAGTCACAACTTTCCCTGTGTTTCAGCAAATGGAATGATCTTTTGTGACAAATCTTATTTTGACGCATATTTTGGGAAAAATGCTTTGACATTTTAACTACCTTTTCACTGAAAAAAAAAGTTTCATTCAATTTACTAAATTTTTTTAAGGTAAGTGGTTGCAATCAATTTATTTAAGCTATATTATTTTAATTTAATTTTAATTTTGTTTAAATGTAGCTTAAATAAATTGATTGCAACCACTTACCTTAAAAAATTTAGTAAATTGAATCAATCATTTTGTTCAGTGTTCGTGTTGTTCAGGATGAAAACATCCACTAAATTAAACTGTTGTAAAAATGTATCAGTTGGGTATTTTTTTGCATAAATCTGTTAATCAACCTCTGATCAAAACTACGAAATGTTTACAAAAATATTAGAATTTTAAGTGTTAATTACGAAAATCATAAATTATGTCACTAATAAAACGCACACACTCACGCACACGCACACACACACACAAAATGACTGATTACCAATAAAAAAGTTTGTGTTTCCAATAAAAAAGATTGTGGACTGGATATTTTTTACTTGGGCATCTCAAAAATTTGTAAAAAATTGGCATTGATGCATAATTTTTGTGCAGCATCAGATTACTTTTTATTAATTACTGTTTGTGGCCATTATGATGAAATGTTTTGATTGCAAAGCCATGAAATCATATAATCATGCATTCTTGATTGTTGGTGGTTTTAAGTTTTGCAAAGAGGTAAAAATTTTAATTTTTAATGTTGATCAACAGGTGGCACCATTAACCATTTAGTAGGCCTGTGCAAAAACAAAGCTTAATTTTTGGCTTGTACATTGAGTTATTTTGAGTATAACAGCATATTTGTGTGTGTGTATATAACAGCATACACTTTGTGTAGAGACATTGATATTTTACAAGCATAGCAGCCAGTTTTTATGGCACTGACTTTCTCAATTAGCTGAAATCACAATATGTGATCTTTTAGCCATATAGTTATCTTTTGATAAGGCATATAAATACAAAGAAGCCAACATGAGCCTCAACCTTCAATTTAGATTTGGGAAATACGCTCAATTAAGTGTCCAATGGGTAATACACTCCATGATCCTTCTTGTCTTCTGTCTTGATATTTAAGCACAGACCTGACAAGGACATTAAAATGGCTGCGGACATATGAGAATTATTGATCACAAAAATATATATAAAAAGGGTAACTGAAAAATGTTAATTTTGTCTGTTATTCTAGACCCTCTTTGACCTGTGTTGGTTCTCAAAGTCTCACTTTTGCTCCCATACTACTATTGATAAAGTATCACTACAGGATATATTACTATATTGCTTGAACTGAGATTACCTTTATGATTATCAAGCCTTTTAGAGGGATGAGCTTGTTTTAACAGCCAAGTTGGAGTGGAATCTGTGTCAAGGCAAACTACACATAAATTCTAACAGTCCCTGCTTTGATGCTCTTGGCCCAAGAGAAGCATCACATTCAGCAGAGCATAATACACTGACAGATAATGAGTAAGATAGGCAAGGCAAGGCAAGTTTATTTGTATAGCACATTTCATACACAGAGGTCATTCAAAGTGCTTTACATAGAAATGCAAAGATACATGAATTTAAAATATCAATTAAAAGAAAATAAATGTGATTTTAATAAAAACTGGTGTGAAAACAGGATTAAAAGTATAAAACAGTTACATATAAGAATAAAAACAAGATAATTAAAAAGATTTAAAATAGTGCATATGAAATATAGTGCAATCAGTTCGGACGCAGCATAGTGCTCATTCAGTAAATGCATAGCTAAACAGATGTGTTTTGAGTCTGGATTTGAATGTGACTACTGTTGGAGAACATCTGATCTGTTTCTCCTATTGATTGTCCAATCTTTTTGAAAACAGTTCCTTCTAGCATTCATAGCTCCGATTGGTAAGTCACAGGATCTTTTTAGGCCTGTTGTTCTGGATCTTAGCAGGTTTGGAAATGTCTGGATTTCCTATTCGCGTGGTAACTCTGGAGAGAACTCTGATTCTTTTTTCTTGAGAAAGTTCCCTTTTCATTGTTCTCTTATTGTGTTTTCTAATTGTTCATTTGTACTTAAAATATTCAAGATATTTAAGTGTCCCAAATGTGCAGAAAGAGTGTTGAAAATGAAATAAAGTATACTTTTTACATTGTCCTTTTCTTTTTCTCTGGTCTTTTATCCCCACAGTAGATCACAATGTTAGATACCGAGATAGTGTATTTGTCAGTAATGTAAAGTATGTGTACTTTGATCAAGTACATTGCTTTATATTATAAGGTATATATAAATTCTTTCATCTCGTATCAGCTGGAATCTCCAACTTTAAAACTTTTTTAAATATTTTGGATACCGCTATTATCCACCCTTCTGCAACTTTTTAAAACCGGAAGTATTGCCCTATGGCAAGCGGCTGCATGTCCGTGTCTGTTTTAAAGATCGCTCTGAATGGGATCTCTATGAAAAGTCCGTCACAAAAATGGAATTATCTCTGCTTTTTGCTCAAAATATGGTGTTTTTGCAAAAACCTACCCATATTCAAAAGCTGATTACAAAAGAACCACTAAAGGTAGGATGAAACGTTTTTTTTTTGTTTGAAAGCAGAGGGTCTGTTCTTTCATTTGGTATATTGTAAGTTTATATATTTAAAGAAGAACATTTCTTCTTTTCTAATGCATGGAAGGCATTAAACTTTGGTGAAAATCATGAAAAACGCTGGCGCTGGCTGGCAACTTTTTTTAAAAACGCTGGCGGTGAAAGAGTTAAAGAAGATCATTTTCTGTAAGGCATTAAAATAAAACTGGGTGGCAACTTAAAAAAAACCCGCTGACGGGGAAAGAGTTCAGCATGCTTCCAACCATATTTGATCATCACTTCAACAGTTGCACGATATAAATGTTAATGTATAAATTAGATGAATGTTGATTTATAAAAATAAACACCACAGTCTTAAAACATATTTTCATTGGGTCTTTGCTGCGTCTGTGTTGCTTGAGAACTGCACTCTGTAGCGGACACACTTGATTCTGAGGAACTACTTTGTTTGGTGGAAGAGTAATATTGGTACTAATATAATTACAACTTATTTGTGTTTAATTTTATGAAATCCTGCTATGCATATAAAGTAACCGTTTTATAAAAGCAATAAGCCCCGCAAAGCAGTGGGGTTACAGTGCATTTTATAACAGCTAAGGGCCATTGTTAGGCACAACATGAAGCTGACAGTAACCCATTGCTTCTCGGGGCTTATTGCTTTAGTATTGCACAATTCATTCACAGAGGTCATTCAAAGTGCTTTACATGGAAATGAGAAAACAATATACTCACGTTACTGCTGAAAACATCTACCTAGAGGATATAAATATCTAAGATCAAAGATAAATCCCTCTGTGAAGTTTCCACTATATATTACCACCTCTGCATGAGGTTAAGTGCTCAATAACTACAAAGTTTAAATCTCACATTGAATGGGACATTTCAATGAAGAGCGATCCATAGGAGATTTCTGGTCTTCTCTTCTAATTGCACTTATATGCTCAATAATGTGTGTCTTAATTTGTCTATTAGTCTTGCATATTGTTATTCACATGGACAGATGATCTTTCGAGATATTTTTGGATCTACACACCTCCAGAAGTTTTGTGTATCAACTTTCGTTTGAACTGTTGGCTGGCGTTTGTTGGCTTTTCTAGTCTCTGTAACCAATCTGGTAAGCCCAAATTTTTAAGTTTCATTTTGAGTACAGTTTTTTTTAAAGGACAAATATGAGGAAACCGAAAGAAACAAATACACAGAAAGGACAAATACAAGAAAAACTATCGGCATCTACTATTTATCTGTGCTTTATGAGTCAACCATGACCAACTATCATGATGACTCAGACAACCTTTGAATAAGGAAACAAAAGATGAGACTGGCAATAGAGCATGTGTGGGTAAGTGGTAAGTAAAGGCTGGTTGAGCTTCCACTGAAAATACTAGTAATATTAGAAATGCCATCTTGAGCATAATCGTAATCATCAGGGAATGTAAAAAATCCAGGCTGGTTGTTGAGTGTGTAAATGTTGATCCAGTCCTGGTACTGAGACACTCTGGTGAACACACTCGGGAATGTGAGATCCAAACAGCCTTGATTAAAACTCACAATTCCAGACTGAATCCATCTGGAGCCCTGCTTACTGACCAGTGGCCCTCCAGCATCATACTGCAATGAAAAATATATCACATTAACACCTCTATTAACAACTGTTACAGAGATTGAAATATAGATGGGAATGCATCTTAAAGGTTGGTGATGCAGTGCTTGTAAAAAAAGTCCCAATTCAGTATTAAGTTTAAGACTGATACTGAAATCTTAGCTCTAGGTCTGTATTTATCAAGCCTCTCAAAGTGCCATTTTAGTTTAAAGCAGTGCAGCTGGTGACTTCTCTTCTGATAGGCATGAATTAAAAATATGTGTGCGTTGTGTCATGTGAACAATGTGCGTCATGTGTATTGTCAAGATAAGTGCCTGCTGCACACGCATCAAAAGGGTTTATGATAAAAGAGATGCTCACGTAACATTAAGCAAATATCTTATTACACTTATATACGTTACTTGTATTACAAACCCTTTAGACGTGTGCAGCAGGCACTTATTTTGACAAGACGTATGATGCACATGGTTCACATGATGTGACACACATGATGAGCTACATACATGTTGTGACGAGCTTCGCATTGTGTGCCCTCGAATAAGAAGTCACCGGCTGCCACTGGTTTTAAGTGATGAGAATTCATGAAATTTACTCTTACTTCCAAACTTAAAGGGATAGTTCACAGAAAAATCTAAATTTCTTCATCATTTGCACAACTTTAAGTTGTTCCAAACCAGTATAAACTTCTTTGTTCTGCTGAACACAAAGGATTTTTTTTTAAAGAATGTTTGTAACCAAATATATCAGTGGCACACTGGCACCATTCACTTCCATAGTATTATTTTTTAATTGTTCCGTGAATCCAAGATGGGTTCTTAAAATAAGTTTAAAATATGGATATTTTTCTTACAAAATTGCATCAATTACCCACAAAAGATCTTTTTTTAAAACAATTTGGAGCCATGTGGATTACTTCTGTGAAGGATGGATGCACTTTTTAGGCTTTAAAGTCAGAAATTGTTCCCTGATCCTTTTTTTCTCCCATTATTATCTTGGCAAAAGCAAGGACATTTACTTAAATATCTCCAAATGTGTTCGTCTGAGAGATGATGGACATAAGTATCTCGGATTGCTTGAGGTTGAGTAAATCATGAGGTCCTGTTGATATTTGGCTGCAGTATTGCTTTAAGCTGTGTACTTGTGATGAATTCTCAGAGGCTTGATAAATACAGGCCTAGGTTTAGAGTAACTTGGCAAATCCAAGGTTATGTCATAAGACTATGAGAAATGGACTATACTGTTAATACAAAATTCTTGTAAAATGAATGATGGTTATCTTACCTGACATGGGGTTTCTCCATCATCATTCAACAGTCCAGCACAAAGCATGTTATCTGTCATAATACCATTATAACCAATATTGCAGTCATTGTTGCTCACAATTGGAATCTCTGCTTGCTGGAACGTATCAGGAAATAATTTTTCTGTAACATACCAAGACATGTCATTCAACATAACATTTTTTAATTGTTGTGAAAGCTTTACCTTGGATATGTAGTATCACTTGAAACAGGTTCACTTACCTAGAGAGGCCCCCCATCCTGTCACCCAACTTGAAAGTCCTTCATTGAATACACTACCAGCAGCAGCTAAACAGACTGGTTGAATATAATCGGTGAAATTCACAGAAGATGAGAGCTGAAGCAGTGCTATGTTATTGTCTTCAGTATCTGAGTCATAGTTAGGATGAATGATGAGTTGAATCACTGTTCTGTTTATCTCATGCGGGTTTGGGCCTTGCTGGTTCTGACGTCCCAAGTAGATCACAATGTCTGACATGCCGATGCTATAAATAGAGGTCAGTTCAATCCATATGCTATATGTATGTTGATTTGACATTTAAATTGTATTAAAGCTCAGACTATTTCATACCTTTGGAAACAATGAGCTGCAGACAAAACCCAGTCTTTATTGATGAGACTCCCACCACAGAAATGGTTTTGATAGCTGATTTCGTTAATGCTTACTTGCCAGGGCCAAGACCCTGCATTCGCATCCTTCCCTCCAATAAATTTTGTGTTAAGGGGTGCTTGGCCACACACTGATGAGAGAGGAAAAAATGTGAAAATTGAAAAGCTACGAAAACGCACAAAACATTACTTAGAGTTACTTACCATCTAGCTGACAGAAAGAACCTATATGAGGAAAAACAAGAAGTGGGCACAAAGAGTAACTAAATATATATATAATAATATTTTATTCTTGTAATTTTATTTATTTAGACTTTTTTCTCAAACAACTCATAGATAAATATTGCATTGTAATGACTTTAATCTCGAGATGTTTTTATTTTATTTATTTTTGCTTGTCTCTAAATTTTCATGGTAGTTCATAGATTCCACACTAGAGTTTTAAGCATTTAACAATCAAGCTATGAAAACTATACTGTCTGTAACTGTTGACTGTTCACAAAACTAATTGTTATTCTCATAACAAAATTATGCTATTTATTTTTACAAATCATCCACTTGATATACTTAGCAAGACCTTAAGTAGTTATTCCACTTGAAATAAAACTCTATTTACAGTTTTTCTCAGTCGCTTTGGTGCATTTCTCACATCACTATTTACATTTGCACAACAGTTAGTTCGACCTCCATAACATTTTGTCATTTGTGCAAATAGTTGCGGTTTCTCTTTTATTCAAACAAATTGCAAATGCTTTTGGACATGCATCAATTGCTTTTATACAGCTTTTTGCTGTTTTATAACATTATAATTTGCTTATGTCATGACAGTCAGTAACTATACTTGTGAATGCTGAATAGTCATTCCATATAAAACTAATAGTCATCATTTCATTGCTTGAGTCATTACGTACAAAAATGTTGAACTAGTTATCAAAATTTGGCAAGCAAATTTTACACCTTTTTTTTAAATCTTTCATAGCTGCATTGCAAGAGATGATACTTGCTGTGATTTAAGATGAAATGATGTGGCCAGACAGAGAGGAATGTCTGGATGTGCAAGAATGATTACAGTACTATGTTATATATTCAGTTTCAATATGTACTGCAATATTATTTACAGTTGTGCACAGTTCTACCCAAAGGGTTTATGTTTGTTGTAAATAAAGGTGTATTTTTTCTTTGCACAATGCTGTGAACAAATTAAAATTGCAATGAGCATATGGAGTAAAAATGTGAAATATTCAGTGTCTCAGTTACCTCACTAAATATAGTAATGTGTAACTTTACTGTATTTTTCAAATAGCTGTGCAAATGTATAGTGCTGTCTTGAGCATTTTCAGGTAGTGTCACAAGATCTGACTTTTTTGCACTTGAAAACATTTATAGAGTAAACTGTCATAATGAAAACATGAACAAAATCTTGTTCATAAATAAAAATGTCAAGACTTTTCATCTTGGTGACACTAACACATACATTGACATGAATACATGCTTATTGATGCAGTTTGTACTAATTGTTTTGAGAACTGAATTAACTGTTGTACAAATGTAAATAGTGATGTGAGAAATGCACCAAAGCGACTGAGAAAAACTGTTACAATTTTTTTTTTATTTCATTGTTTAAAAGTTTTAGTAAGCGCCGACGTACCTGTTAGATTAAGAAGTACAGCTAGAGTAACAGACCAAACTGTGTTCAACTTCATGTTCATATTCTGAAGGTGTAGTGTGTACTACTTTGTATTGCCTCAGACATTACATAAAAGTATTTTGCCACCAACCACTCCTGGTTCCTTTGAGACCAGCAGTGAATGACATGAAAAGCTACAATAATCTCTGGGTCTTAGAATTTAATAGCAATTGATTTAGAGTCACTTGTCCACTTTGCCTGTTACCTCCTTTACATTAAATAACACAAAAGAAATGGGAATTATGTTGTGGCTAAAAAGGCTAGGCTCTAAGAGAAACATGAAACAAACCTTTGATGTATGATGTATAATAAAACAATTTTGTTTGTGAAGCCTACTAATTTAAAAAACACACACAAAATGACTGATTTTCAAAATAAAAAGTGATTGTGGGCTGGATATTTTTTACTTGGGCATCACAAAAATTGGTAAAACCATTGGCTTTTTGTTTTTGTGCAGAATCAGATTAATTTAGTTTCTCCCTCATTACTGTTTGTGGCTGTTTTTGCCCCATTGACTTCCATTATAAAAACTTTTTTTTTTCTTGCAAAGCCATGCACCATATAATCATGCATTCTTGATTGTTGGTGGTTTTTCCTTTTGCAAAGAGGTAAAATTTGTCATTTTTTACTGTTGATCACTAGGTGGCACCATTAACCCTTAAGATGGCTTTTGCAAAAACCAAGCTTCGTTTCTGGCTTGTGTATGGAGTTATATGGAGTATCACAGCAAACTTTTCATCATACACTATTCCCGGTAAACCACATAACCCATCCCCCACACACACAAATAAATACAATCAAACAAACAAACAAATTACGATAATATGACCAGAAATGTATTCCACATTTAGTATTGCATGACATTGTGCATATTTTTATTTTTTTACAATTGACCTTTGTGACAATGCAATAAGAGTATCTAGACTAAATACATTTTGTGTAGAGACATTGATATTTACAATAGCAGCAAGTATTTATGGCACTGACTTTCTCTGTCAGTACCATATAATATTTGTATTATTATTAAACTGAAGGCAGATGTTATACAGTAAAACTCAAATTGTGTTCGGCTGAAGGAAGAAAGTCATATACATCTAGAATGGGATAAGTAAAATATGGGCTAATTTACATTTTTCTTCACGTTCACACTTATTCCTAATCTTATTCATAATATGTTGAAAAAAGCTAATTTAATGGTTCTTGTCACTGACGATAATAACATGATCCCATTCTGAAAACTCCAAATAAAAAACAGGAATTTGGACCGGATGATTAATCACCTGCAAACTGATGCTTAAACTTATTAAAGAAGGTTCACCAGTCTCTTATCTGTTATTTTTTTATCAAAAATAGGATGAATAGAAATCATTTCATTCCCAAGAAGCTTTGAATCTCAAATTTATGTCACATTAAATCACATTGTGCGATACACAGATATTTCAACTTTATTACTAGGAGTTTAGATATAAAGATTCAGACTTTTTTAATGTTTAAGTGCTATAATTGGGTCCCCGGTGGTTCTATCAACCTAGAAAATTTGAAAAGGTCAACCTGGTTTTGGTAAACCATTCTCTGCAAGCATGTGAAAAAATAGGTAATTGTAGTTTGGTTCCACCTGTGATGTCAGAAGGGGATAATATCGCCCCTTAATCTCCACTATCCAACCACATTGCTGCCATTTAGTGAATTGATCAGCTCATTTGCATTTTAAAGGACACACCCCAAAACGGCTCAATTTTGCTCACACCTACAAAGTGGCATTTTTAACATGTTATAATAAATTATCTATATGTTATTTTGAGCTAAAACTTCACATACGTACCCTGTGAGACCAAAGATTAATCTATAATCTTTAAAAAATCTTTTGAAATATCCCCTTTAAAATATACAAAAGAATGCAAAACTATCAGAGGTTTATGCATTTTTTCTTTTCAAATAAAATATTAAAAGAAGACAAAAAGCTAAATAAATGACCAATCAAACTGCTCTCTTAACATATTCATGAGACATCAGAAACCTTTGACCTTATAAAAATAACAGTGACCCAAACAACCTTTATAAAAACAGACAGACAATGAGAGAGATGATGGAGAATGTAAGAGAAAGTGAAGGAAGGAAGTAAAGACTGGATGAGCTTCCACTGAAAATATCAGGAAATAAAGGATAGGGACAATCTGGTGTAGTAGGCCTATAATCTGGAGTATAATAATTATAATCAGGGAATTTTACAAATCCAGGCTGGTTGGTGACTATAGCAGCATTGATCCAATCCTGATATTTAGACACTCTGGTGAACACAGTTGGAAACATGGGGTCCACACAGAACGTAGAACTTATTGCAACACTCACAATTCCAGCCTGAATCCATCTGGAGTGCTGCTTACTGATCAGTGGCCCTCCTGAATCACCCTGCAATGACAAACACTTCACATTTACACCCACAGGTAAACTATCAATAACAGATAAGGTATGATGCCAGATAGGTTTCTTATAGATTGGTGATGTGTTTATTTTTTAATTTAATCCCAATTTAGAGGTCTTAGTTTTGGTTTAGAACAACATAATAAATGAACTGGGTCTGATTGAATGAATGAAATGTCTGACTGTTAATACATCTTACCGAACACGGGCCCTTGCCTCCAACATTTATTAGTCCAGCACACAGCATGTTGTCAGTGATATTGAGCGTTCCATTATAGAAAATACTACAGTTATAGTTGCTCACAAATGGAACCTCGACTTCCTGTAATATGTCAGGTAATGGGCTATCTACAGTAAAACATAAAAATGCTCATTACACATCATGCATCTTATTGCTGTGACATTGTTTTAAATCTTGAATGTACCATTTTGAAGCAACATTCGCTTACTATCAGAGGTGTACCCCCATCCTGTCAACCAACTTGAAAGTCCTTCACCAAATTCACTACCAGCAGCAGCCAGACAGACTGGTTTAATATAATCAGTGAAATTCACAGAAGAGGAGAGCTGAAGCAGTGCTATGTCATTGTCAAAACTCTTTGGATCAAAGTCAGGATGTTTGATAAGTTGAATTACTGTTCTGTTTATCTCATGCAGGTTTGGGCCTTTCAGGTTCTGACTTCCCAAGTAGATCACAATGTCTGAAATGTTGTTGAAGCTATAAATAGAGGTCAGTTTTAATCCATACGCTAAATGTTGATTTAATGCTTAAATTTTATTCAAGCTTGCATCACTTTATACCCATTGAAGGATTGAGCTCCAGCCAAAACCCAGTCTTTATTGATGAGACTCCCACCACAGGTATAAATAACTTCAGAGCTGGTGAACTTGATCATTACTTGCCAGGGCCAAGACCCTGCATTTGCATTCTCTCCTCCAATAATCTTTGTGTTAAGGGAGGTTTGGCCACAGACTGATGACAGAAGACAGTACAGCATGTGAAAAAAGAGTTCAAAACGTTCTGTGTTAAACGTTTTGAGTTTTCATGGTCACTTAGACATACTTACCATCTAGCTGACAGAAAGAGCCTAGATGAGGAGAAAACAAGAATTATATAGTGCAAAAGACTGTTTCAATTGTTCAAAATAATACAATTTAAAATATGAGCACAATGACACCAAAAACGCATGATGCTGACCCTTTACAGAGCAAATAATCTGGTTATAGAAGTGATATTTCCCGATTTTTTTTACGTTTACACTGATAATATAATCGTCATTAGATGAACTTTTACAAAACAGAAAACACATGATATCACTTTGCAATTTGCCTTGAGCTAAAAATGGCAATCAGACAGGTATTGTGTGAAACTTTCATGTAATGTTGCGGTTGGCAACTCTGGAGTATTGAGCTGATTCAAATATTTAAAATGTCTTACCCCTCCCCCACTACCACCAAGCAACCTCCCTTCGAGCTCGTCCTCGTCGGTGCGTGTGCACCAGTATTATTGTGAACGCATACTTAGCAAGAATACTTAGATTACTTACATAACACTCCGAAATACAATCAATGGTTGATAAAGCACAATTAACTGTCAAGAAGAAATGTGGCAAGCTAGAACCCTTTAAAATCTCGTAGATACCTCCACATTTCAAATGCCGGTCCGATATTGATCCTTCTAGTTTTATTACGGTCACGGTCACTTTCTTTCTTTATTTCCTTCTTTTCCTTGGTTGTTTTCCTAGCTCTGGTTGTTAACCGAGGAATCGGACGTTTGTTAGTGAAAGTTCTCTCCGCCATCACGCTGCGTTCAAACCGAAACACATTTGTAGGGCCCTATATTTTCCGCAATCACGGAATCGCGGACGGAATCGCGGAATTGGCAAATTAACACGGAATCTAGTATTAACGCGGAATTTCGTGGAATTTTACATAATTTGAATAAAATTATGTTTTTGTGTGGGAGACGAACGTATGTCTGGGGGAAATGCAGACCGGAGGGAGTAAATCTGGGTGACACATCCCCTCCCGTCGTTTCAGACACTCTCCAAAACACTGAAACCATGGTGAAGCGGCTCTCCACGACTCTGCTTTCGTCAGCGAAAAAATTAAGAAATTCAACGCTAAGCACTTCCTAGCAGTTTCCACATGACTTTTATGTGACCGGAGAACTGTTATTTTGTACGTTTTGTCAACATTCTGTTCACTGTGAGCGCAAAGATACATGCACTCTCTCATCCACGTCTGTCTCACTGCACCTTTCTCACGTGCACACTCTTTTTATAACTAAAATAACAGTAAAGGGTAAAAAAAAATTATTGCCAAAAATTTAAACGGATAAAACGGAATTTGCAAAAACTAAAACGGAGAAAACGGAATTTGGGAAAAAATAAAACGGAATTTGGGAAAAAATAAAACGGATTTTATAGGGCCCTACATTTGAACTTCAGGCGGATGCATGTAATATTGTGTGTGCGAGGGGGGATCTGTGGCGCATGCAGGAACTGTGATTGACATGCAGATTGTACACAGCCCTGCGCTGATTTGACCAAGTGAATTGGCCTGCACTGATTGGACCAAATAAATCGGGTGCGGTGAATTTTTGCAAAACAAATAACAGGCTCAAGGTGGATCTAGAAGCATGGGTTTTTTCTTAAACAGTCTTATTTATGTTGTTTTATCGAAGCATAGTGTTGCTTTCATTGAACATGATCCAAGAATATGATCAAAAAAGTTGCAGACCGCAGCTTTAAATTCAAGGTAACACTTCAGTTGTTTTCTAACAATAAGAAAATGTATGTAAATGAAAAATATACAGTATATAAAAAACAGTGATTCAATGGCAAAATCTGGCTCAGGGGGAATACAATATTAAATAAAAGAACACTCCTTTTATGATAATTTATGATTGTGCAATATTGTAAAATTATGGATTGTAAAAAACAATTCAACAATTTATGAAAGTCAAACTGTTTACAAAAAGATGTTTTATTACCTCAATAACAATATTATGCTGTTTATATTTATTTACCAAATCAACCACAGTCATTGCAGCTAACAGTAGTAAAAGTTATACACCACAAATATAGCCTAATTAAAGTATAAGTCTACGCAGTTGTACCAAGTTAGTACACTTGAATAAACTATACTAAATAACAGTAAAACTTAGTAATACAGGATGTCTTAAAATAGTTGAGTACACATATAGATGTTCTGATATTTATAGTTTCCTACCTGCTAGATTGAGAAGTACAACCATGGCAACACACAAAACTGTGTTAAACCTCATTCTTAAAACTATACTGACTGCTGACAGATGATATGTGAACTAAAGCACTGCAGGCTTTTTATAGAAGTGTTTTGTCACCACCCCATTTTTAATTAACACCAACCCCTTTAGTTCCTTCTAAAACCAGCACTGCTTAAAATATGTGGTTATGAAATATGAAAAATATTAAATCAGTATGTTCATTGTTCATTTACATTTTACTATTCATTTACTACATAGACTAATTATTATGGCATAAACATCTAACCAGACTGAATATGTCTGAATCTCAAACAAGTTTGGAAAGTTAATCCAGACTTTCGTGGCCATATAGTAAGAATATTCACCACCTTTAGAGCATGGTGACATTCTTGGAATTATTAACATAACAGAATTTTGCTATGGCAATGTATGATGGATTATAATCTGACAAGTATCTCCTAAAGATGCTAGATCATTTAATGCTTTATAAGTTATACGCAAAATTAAATAAAACATTTGGAAACTTTTCTTTTTCCGGGTGGATCATCAAGACTATTGGTCATCCCAGTTGTCAATCATTCTGGTGATATGTTGACGTAAGACGTAGTCCCTAGGTTCGCTTTCTGCACATGCGCACTTTCATGTGTGGTGGTTTACGGTTTTACCCATTCATTGAATCTCGCGTTCTCACCGTGTTTTTTCAAAATGTCTGAGGGTCGCAAGAAAAAAAGTGTCTACGAATTGTATGACAAGAAGAGAAAGGCCTCTGAAGAAAGAAACAAGACCAGAGTGCTTTTGAAGAGTATTTCACACGCTGGCGTGCGCTAAAAGCACAGGTTGGGCTTCCCACGCAAAGTTTCTACTCGACAGATAAAGTTTGGCATGCTATTTTGAGAAATCCATTTAAAATCAGAAATCACTCCTAGTAAAAGTTGATGTAAGCTATGAGTAGCGATGCTAGCCCTGGCACAAGTCACGAACCGCGCAGCAACACAATATGTTGCCCTGAGGACATCAACCACTTGGCAAAATCAGTTCGAGCGAACCCATGCTGCCTAGATAGGACCCACGTTGGGCCCACATATCAATGTTGGCTGGGATAAGGTAAAACTTGGCGCTTTATTTATGCATTTGGTTTTATAATGTTTATAAAACTAATTTTTTTAGGTGTTACCAGATTCAGTAGTGTTTTAAAGATTTAAAGCATCAGTTTCACACTTGTCCAATCATGTTTCCATATGACTATGGAGCAGCCGCCAGGGCAAACAATACTTAGCAATGATAGTGATAATGAACAGTCCTGAGAGCTTGGGTAGTAAAGCCTCTGATGGCCAGAAGAGAGAGCCCAATGGTGATCGTGACAAACCTGGCCTTAGTAAGACATGTAAGCATTCATTTATAAACATGCCTTAGAAAAAGACATTACTGGTGTGTATCTTAAGACAATTCAATAACACTGGCATATTTTAAGATCTGTATGTGCACGTTATTTTCAGTTGAGACAGCTGTTTTAATCAAGGACTAGCCTTAAGTCTGGTCTGTAAAACATAGGTGTATTGTTTTAGTCTTTTAAACTCAAGTAAAAACTTACATTAGTCTCCCTGATGTATTTTACAATCTTACTGTATAAAGTGAAAGCTGCTCTACTTAAGTACAGCCCAATTGAAGTCATTTAAACTTATATTTAAAATGTTTTTACATTAACTTAAGCAATTTCTGCTGATTTGGACATATATGTTACAGCAACTCACCACAGGTCAAAATTTTAAATAGTAGGATTGAAATAACTTGTAAATATTTAAGGCAGCATAAAATGTGTAGTCAGAAGTGAAAGTTAAAAGTTTCCCTTGAAATAAAAATGGTAACTCGAATCCTTGAGACCTTTGACAGTTTTCTTTGGGGTTTATGCAGCTCATTCAAAATATGAGCATAAGACAAAAAAGAAACGCAATTGCAGACATCCAGAGCTGCTGAACTGGTTTTCGTTTTGTGATTTTACATTGCTTACATTGCTTAGATGTCATCATTGACATTTAATGAACTCGTTGACATTTCAAAACTGAAAATACCGGATTTGGAGTTGGCTTGGAATTAACTCCGTGAAGATGAAAATAACTAGATTACATTTCAAAATGTCAAATACCCACACAATTGTATGTGAACCCAGCATCAATTTGTTGTTCATTAGGGGTATTTTACAGGAGCACAGAGTGATAATGTCTTAAAATATTTTTTTTTAATTTACAGTAAATCTATTTACTTGCTTGTATATTGCTCTTGATAAAAGTGTTTGCCAAATGGATAATGCTGTTACTATGCATCTCACACTGTTTTCATGATTTATTATAATAAAAGATCAAACATATTATACTCAAAGTATAATTTGATGTAATATTCATCTGTCTATATTTAACAATACTCTTTTAATATTATTTATTCAACTATAACTGCTGTATAAATGCATATGACACCTCAGCATTGAACAGTCTATTTAACCGCACCTGTAGACACTGTAACAATCACACAAAGAATGAACTGAACAGCAGGTCTTTGTTGTAAAGATGGGGAGTGACTATGAACGGGAAGTGCCTGTATAATTCTATCAATGAGAAGATGACTCTTATATTCAAAAATAGAAATGGATAGTCAGTGGTCTCCCAGTAGTATTACAGGGCAGACATTTATTCTTTATTTCTGATTCCATTATGATTTTCTAAACAGTGTGGATTGTAAAAAAAATGTTATATACAAATAAATGTGATTTGACAAATAAACAATGCATGATAAGTTAATTAAAATGTAAATCTCACTAACTTTTAAAAATTACACTAATTGATGTGGGCTAAAGAAGTTGAACTTATAACTTATAAACAAAGTTTCTTTGTGTGATGTTTCCATTGTTCCTGGTCATAAAAGAAACTAAAAGATGAGATAATATTAGAAATGGGGAGTTGGCAAAATACCTCTATATAAAGCCTGTAGTGATATATTACACGTCACTTGTCAGCAGTCAGAACACAAGAATGGGGTTTAATACAGTTTTGTGTGTTGCTGTGGCTGTGCTTAATCTAGCAGGTAGGCGTGTGTTTATTAAAACTCTTAAACAGTGAAAGATTTTCTAACTAATAGCAATGTCACATTGAATTTTTTTTAAACGTAGTGTGTGTTACTTTCAAAAATATATCAAAGATATTTTATAAACATATTTTATGTGTCAAATTAAAGATTTAAATTCTGGAATTGACTGAAATAATAAAAAGACTGCTATCTTAAAGGTACACTGTAAAAAATTCCGTAGAAATTGCAGCTGGGTTGCCGGTAACTTACCGTAGATTTAAATCTATGTTTTTTACTGACAACATTTCGCTCAAAGTTAAATGAACATTAAACATTAACAAGTCTTTGTCTTTACAGAGTAAAACTAAAGAAACAGCATCAAGCTAAACATTCTGGGAAACAAAATCTGAAGCAAAAAACAGAAAAAGGTTGAAGATTATTTCTGGTTCCCAGAATGCTTTGCATGAGGCTGTTATTGTATAGTTTTATTCTGTAAAGATAAAGACTTGTTAATATTTAAAATTTAGTTAACTTTGAACAAACTCTTGCCAGTAAATAACATAAATGTAAATTTACGGTAAATTACCGGCAACCCAGCTGCAACAACATTGTAATTTCTACGGAAATTTTTTACAGTGTAGTTTGTTTGGTTTCATAGGTTTGTTGTTTAATGGCCTTACTGTAAAATGTGAACGATTCTCATGAAAAAAAACCAACAAAACCTAACCTAGCACTTAACCCCAATGTCAAAGGGGTCAAGGCAAATCGTACGAATGTGGCCGTATAAATTGATACGAATTAGCCAACTCTTAAAATATGTACGAATTCTCGTTGGTTATTCACATTAGTTCATGGTGCATTATTGTTAACAGATACAACTTTTAATAAAAAAAAAAATGCTGTAGTAGTAATTGCTGAAATTAGCGTAAACTAAGATGTCTGGGATTTGACTTAAGTCCTATATCTGTCACAGATTGGGTGTGTAATCCACAAAGCGCAAGACGATGAAAAAAAAATAACATTTTAAATCAAACTATTATCAAATAGGAGATCAGATTAATCAAGACACAGGTCAACAGAATAATCAAACAAATGAGGAACAGTTGACGACGATGTACCCAGATGAGCGACTGATATCTGGAAAATGAATAAATAAACTGGAACATGTAAAGAAAACAAACGAGGAATACTCTGACAACATCAGTAATACTTGAAGGTTGCATTTGTTAACATGAGTTAATGCATTAGCAAACATGAACTAACAATGTACAATACTTCTCCAGGATCTAGTACACAATGTAATGCCCTGCAGAGAAAAATGCCAATAAATGTCACTTTGAAGTCAATGAGAAATTATGAATTTAAAAATAAGTTATATGGATCCAAAAAAGTCCACCCTGTTTTGCAGCTCTGTCTCTATGCCTGTGCTTTATGATTCTTGTCATATTTAGCCGCATAAACACTTAGAAATTGGTTAAATAACATTCATTTTTAGTCTAATTAATTATATTTTCTTTTTTCCTCCTCATATAGGCAGTTTCTGTCAGATGGTAGATGGTAAGTCCTGAACTTTCACACAGAATGTTAAACACATTTTTTAGTCATTTGTACTACTCAAACAGTTCAGTTCTCTCCTCAGTGTGCGGCCAAGCTCCTCGCAACAACAAAATTGTTGGAGGGCAGGATGCGACTGAGGGGTCTTGGCCCTGGCAAGTAAGCATTCACGATCTCAATACTAATAGCCATGTCTGTGGTGCGAGTCTCATCAACAACGATTGGATTTTGTCTGCAGCTCACTGCTTTGTTGGGTATGACGTAGTTCAGGCCTAAATAAATTGTAAGTGTTAAATTAAGAGCAAATGAATTAAAACTGGCTTCTATTTATAGCTCCCAACAATCAGACTTTGGGATCTACTTGGGACGTCAGAGCCAGCAAGGCCCAAACCCGCAAGAGATTTACAGAACAGTGATTCAACTCATCAGACATCCTAACTATAACCTAAATACTCAAGACAATGACATAGCACTGCTTCAGCTCTCCTCTCCTGTGAATTTCACTGAATATATTCTACCAGTTTGTCTTGCTGCTGCTGGCAGTGAATTTGATCAGGGACTTTCAAGTTGGGTGACAGGATGGGGGGACACTTCTGGAAGTAAGTGAACATTGCTTTAAAATTACACATTTGCAAGATTTTGAAGCAACACATCACAACAACGAACACAATTTTCACTGAACTATACTGCATCTTTTTTATGTTATAGACAGCAATTTTCCAGACATATTGCAGGAGGTGGAGATTCCAATTGTGAGCAGCTATAACTGCAATTTCTCCTATGACGGTAATATCACAGACAACATGCTGTGTGCTGGACTATTAAATGTTGGAGGGAAAGACTCATGTCAGGTAAAATGTCAATCATTCATTTTATGATGCATTTTGTATTCAAGTACAGCTCATTTATTACAGTCCCTTGAAATAACTTTGGGATGAACTGTCTTGCCATGAACTAGAAGTAAGATCTCAGTATCAGTCTTGATTTAAGGGCTTCATCAAATAGAACTGGGACACTGCATTACAACCTATGCGCTTAGCTATATTTGTTTGATAGAAATAAATTAATATTAATTTCTATGCAGGGTGATTCGGGAGGGCCACTGGTTGTTAGGCAGGAGAGCAGATGGATACAGGCTGGCGTTGTAAGTTTTGGTCTAGGATGTGGAGACCCCAGTTTTCCTGGTGTGTACACCAGAGTGTCTCAGTATCAGGGCTGGATCGCAAGTGTCATCAGGGGCGATGTTCCGTTTATTCCGTTTCCCATTTATTATATGACTTATGATATCTTTAGTGGAGGCTCACCCAGCCTTTGCTTATTTCCCCTTTCCCTCACATTCTCCATCATCTCTCTCATCTTCTTTCTCTTTAATTGAAGATTGTCATAATACACTGTAAAAAATAATACGCTGGATTTACTTAAAAATATAGTGCATCATTTTTGCATCCATTACATAAATTGTTTAAAATTCCATGTGAAACTTACTGAAAAAAATGGATGCAAAGTGATGCACTATATTTTCAAGGAAATCTAGCCTTTATTTTTTTCAGTGTAATTGCAGGAATATAGCGAAGAAGCAACATGTGTGTACACACTGTCATAAATTTGGTGATGAGGGAAGTTTTTTTCATTTCTTTCTTTTTTTCTATTATTTGAAAGCAAACTAGTAATAAAAATTAGTTGTGTATCTGTAGTATAAGGGGGTGCCCTTTCAAAAAGCACAGATTTGTACCTAAAGGCTGCATATTAGTACATCGAAGAGATACATATTGGTATCTTAATATCATGCTGTTTTTTGTACCTTTAGTAAATTGTACATATTATAAACTTTTTAAAGGGTACCCTTCCAGTAACGCCTTTATTTCTGACAGTGTAATGAGATCTCAACCCAATCAGTCTTTACTGTAATGTGATCTGATTGTTATATGTAGATATCATGTACTGTTTAAATCACTCAATAAAAATAATAAAAAAATAAAGTAAAGTAATGAGTAAACTCATTCTGCTGTTATTTTTTTTTTTAAACATGCATTTGACATGATTTTGGGTTTTAAACATCAAACACAGAATCATACATTAATAAAATAATATGTGAAAAAGTGGTAATATAAAAAGTATACTTCTTTTATAAAGTACATTTATAATTCTCATTCTACATTTGGGATGCATAAATATATTTAAGAGATGTAATATGGAATATATAAATTATGTATATAGCAAAGTAGCGAGGTCTTGAATAACCCTTAGGGGATTTATTTGCAATATCAACCAGCTGGATGTATGTTATTCTGTTTATTAAGCTTTTTGCTATAAATAAATATATTTACATGAAATATTGATTTGGTGTCATGTTTGTAGGATGCAATGCAAATTTTATGCTAAGACAGGCTGTGTAATAATGACCTTTAGTACAATTATAAAATAATTTCTTTAAAACACACAACTAAACACTCAATCAGTGAAACACAAATACAGCAGTGTGCACAACACACTAACATATTTCAATGTAAGTGCAATATAACAAGCAAGGTAAAGAAAGGTGACCTCAGACCGTGTTATTGTGCTAACACAAAAGTGAAAGAATCCCTCAGACTGTTAATATGGTAAACACTGTATATTACAAGATTGACTGTAATCAATGCTCACAGAGTCATGAAAAAACATGTAACTGAACCAGCTTAACAAGCTCCTGTGTCATATGCAGTCAAACTTCTCTATGACATTGGACTCTAGATATGTCATGGATTATGAGCTGTAATGTCAATTTTATGTCAACTAAGATGTCAATTAAAAAAAAACATACCTGTTAAGTTCCGAAGAATTTATAACAATGCTTTGGGTGCAACAAAATACACTGTAAAAAATTGCTTTATCAGCTATTGGGCTGTTAAACTGCAACAAGTACTGGGAAAAGTTATGCATGCATTTAAAAAACATTGCATTATATTATTTAGTTTTGGATGTTTAGAATTTCCCATATAGCTGTTCAACAGAAAGTTATAAAACATTTTAAAACTTTAAATTATGATTTTTTATGTCATAATCGTGCAACCCTAATTATTTCTACCATCTCAAACATGTTTTTATGAATACACTTTATTTAAATTTCATTGTTAGTTAATTATTACTTAAAATCTATCATCACCATGAAAATACGGTATATGTGCTGAAAGCAGAGGGCAAAAGCAGGTTGTAGTTTTTAGAAACAACAAAACTTTATAGGCAAATAACAAATAGCAGCATAATGTTTTGATACTGGATAAGGGCCTACATTCTTTGTTAAACACACAACATTCATGGATCACTTTTCTTTATTCCCCACGCTCTTTTTTTAACTCATTCACATTAAAGCAGCAGTCAGTGCGAAAATCAAGTTTAGAAAATTACTTAGTTTTGTCATGTTTTTATAGTCTAAATAAATCCTGTGTCGTCACGTGGACGACTGTGTGCGGGGCTGCTTGCAGCATAAAGGAAATACAGATGCATCAGTTTGTGTTTAAGCCAAGGTGCGACTGGGTGAATTGGGTTATTATATTACGTTTTGCAGAGATTAACAATGTAAAGGATTGCACTAACAATAAACTTGAGATTACTGAGTAGGTGTGTTTAGTGACGCCCCTGCTTATGTGCTGTAATTTTCCATTGCGTCACGCAGCCCCGCCGCTCCCATAACGCGCATCACGCGCTGTGCGTGGGGCACCACGTGCTGAGAGGGCACCAAAAATAATAGCCTAATGAAAAAAAATTATAATGCTGAAATTATTTCATTAGCCTATAGAAATGTTATTAGGCACTTTTTATCAATGTATATGTTACAAAAAAAGGGGGAACGAGATAATTAAATTGCTCTAGTCTAGAAAGTATGCCCCCCAGCCTTTGATAGTCTGTGCCGCTTGAACGCGCGGGCGCCTGACGAAGTTTGACAGAGGCCGTTTCTCAATCCGAAGGCTGCAGCCTCCAGAGGTCGCATTTCTAGGCTGCATACGTCATCAAAACGTTCTTATTTCGTAATATTAACGATTATAAAGTTGACTATTATTCTTAGTTAATCGTAAATTGTTGTAATATGCTTATGACTTGCTAATGTAATGTTCAGTTAACTGAAATAAACCAGGCTTGATGACGTATGCAGCCTGCATATGCGACCTCGCGCAGGCTGCAGCCTTCGGATTGAGAAACGGACAGTCAGTAGGCAACTTTTGGAAATGGCCCGAAAAGACAGCAGGAGTCAGGATCGGAAAAAATAAAAAAAGAAGAAACTGCGGGTTGATGCCCTTGCATCACTTGCAGGTAAGTCCATCATGTTTAATTCCTAAATAAGGGAAATGCGCATGGGCTGCAGCTGCTGCTAATCGTAATGCGCCTCGAACTTGCTGTGCTGACATTAATGTTAGCAAACTATGTTGTTATAATTTATAATCTCAGTGCAAGTTAAGTGAGATTTTACTGTAAAACATTATCTATGCATATGCATTTTACAAATGACTGACGTCAGCTGTTACTTTCTTTACTACGTTTCTTTAGATATTGAGCAGTAGTTTATTTTGTGGTTTATTTTGACGTGACGGTGGTTAAGACTTTCTCATTAAAAGTTAATGTTAGCAGTCAGTGCACATGCTAGGCTAACAATTCCTGACTGTTAAATATATAAAACGTCATTATGATATGAAGCAAACATTACTGTGACACTTAGTTCTCTGAATCATTGTTTTATTTAAGAATATTGAGTATTCTTGTTTACTTATTGATGTTTATTTAATGTAATTTATTTAAAGTGACATTGTACTTGGGAAAATTATTTTGATAATTTAAGTTTGGTAATTTTTTTCTATTTTGCTATTCTATAAAAGTTTGCACTTTCAAATGTGTAGCCTAATGTGTGTTGGCTAAAGCTGTGAAGATTTTACTTTCTGCTATTATGTTATATGTTTGGTAATAAAAAATTAAACTGGCAAAAACATTTGTCAGGGTCGGGGTGGGGGGCATTAAAAAGGAATTATGCTTAGGGCACCAAAATGGCTAGCAGCGGCACTGATTGCGTCTGGTGAACACTAAAGCCAAACACTATCACCAGTACACTCTAAAAAACAAACGGTGCTATATAGCACCAAAACAGTTGCTTTGGATCGTAACGATAGAAGAACCATTTTTAGTGCCATATAGCACCGGTGAAGAACCAGTGAAGCACCAGTGAAGCACCAGTGAAGCACCTGTGTAGAACCATATAGTGCTATGTAGAACCATATGTGGTGCTATATGGCCCCTATATGGTTCTACACTGGTGCTTCACTGGTGCTTCACTGGTGCTTCACTGGTGCTTCACTGGTTCTTCACCGGTGCTATATGGCACTAAAATGGTTCTTCTATCGTTACGATCCAAAGCAATTGTTTTGGTGCTATATAGCACCGTTTGTTTTTTTAGAGTGTATGATAAGTTGTAAGACAGACAAAGCGTAAACAAATTCTTGACACGTTGCACTCGATTGTTTGATGATTGTTACAGACATATTTTGTGTTCCGCTCCCATGCATTTGTCCTGAACACAGCAACACAAAGGTTTGTGTACTGTGTAACTAAAATATGCATTAATTTTATGTAATACATATTTTGCAATCTGTCCATCAATCCAAAAAAGTGTATGGGGTCAAATTAACCAAATTTGGAAACTTCCCTAACTGAAAATGTTGATTTTGGTCATTTTTATGGTTAATGAATTTCAAAATATTAAATGCCATGGATGAATAGTCTCTATTTTGTATACAAAATTACTCAATGGATTGCTTAGTAAGCAGGCTATTTATCCCTGCCATTAATATTTTTTTTTTAATTGGAAGCCAACAATGATTGAAAAATCTCTGCATTGTGCATTGGCACTGTGGTTATTTTTACACAAAGATTGTGGTAGGCCTATAAGTACAAGACTTTTGTTATCCTTGTTGCATTAGATACCACTGGTGACATTTTTTGTGTGTTTTCCCCACAAAGTTTGTATGGCTGTAACTTAAAAAGTAGAACAACACTTTCAGATTCTACTTTTTAATAAACTTAGGTTACACAGAATGACAGATGCATATCAGATGCCCGCTTTTTTGGTCATGTTATAAAAACAGAAACTTGAAGTGCAAGCAGCATTACCTGCATAGGTTTTTAAAACATTTCATATGCATAACTAAAAATCAGCCATACTGTACATAAACTCAATGGCAAAACATTTTAAGTATGCACATTTGCATTATGTTGTGTATGCAGACATTACATTTGCACAATGCCTAGAATGCCTTTGGCATAGCATTACAATGACTATCTATCTAATCTATAAATATTCATTCACTGAGTGCATGCAAGTTTGTGCTCCCACACCCAAACACATTTGTTTTATTATATTCATGAGGATATTTTATATACATCCATTGGTTTTCGATAATAGTCATATTTTATTTCCCCTTAAATTAACCCTTTCAGAAAAGTGCTCGGCCAATTAATGGGCCTTTTTTATTTATAAGGACAGTAAATTTATATCTTGCTGCTGAATTTACTTGCTATTTTTTATTCACTTCATGACGGTTGGACTATATTAGTAAAGTATATAAGGAATAGTAATTTAGGTAGGAGCGATTTCTGACACAGATAATTATTAGGAGACATAAAACTAAATTTCACCACTATTTATTAACAAGCAAAAGTAAAAAACTGTTTAAAGTAGCCTATATTATTAACAACATTAATGTTAACTAGATTGTGTCCTGTATCCACCCAATGATGTGATTTTATTCTCATGTCGATACAGTATGTGATTAAATTAAGGTTGGTGTCATCTACAATAGCCTGTTAAAGGGGCTCAATTTCACATTGAAAGGCTTTAGAAAATGTGATATAAAAGCATTGATGGATCATTTTTGTATGAATTTTAATTTAAAAAAGAGATGGAGTAAAGCTTTGTCCTTGTCATGAGGGGCTAACATGTATGGTTCAGATTCAGTTACATTAGGACAGACAGAGAAATGGAGAATGTCTGTCTTCACTATGAACAGTCCATGTCTATGTTGCTTTTACACCTTAGATTGCTTCAGTTTTTATACTTCTGGAAACAGATGCAGTTCAGTCTTTACCACAGATATGACCATGTCAGGGTCAAAACCCTGCTGTTGCATCTTTCCCACTTGAATTTCTTGTAAATATATATATATAAAATAAGTAAAATTCAAATTCTACATAAAATAATACATTTATTTTGCAAAGGCCTCCTTGTGTTTGTATTGAGAGTTTTTGTAACCCTATAAAGCCTATTAATCTATTACAGACCAAACATCCAAGAATCTGTCTAAAGAAACTTACAGAACTGCTAAACTGGTTTGAGTCTTCTAAGAATATCTTGCTTTCAAACATGTGACTGATGACGTAAGTTCTCAAATAAAAGAAAACAAAAGAACAAAAAGAAGAAGAAGACGACTTATATAATTGCTGAAACAAGTTTGAGTAGTTTTTGATAAGATCATCTCTGAAATCAACATAATACCTTCATATGGTTTCACAATGTCATTTTAATGTTAAGGTTTCTGTGAAACTGTCGAGGTATCAACAGACGTACACTCTAAAAAAACAAACGGTGCTATATAGCACCAAAACAATTGCTTTGGATCGTAACGATAGAAGAACCATTTTAGTGCCATATAGCACCGGTGAAGAACCAGTGAAGCACCAGTGAAGCACCAGTGAAGCACCAGTGTAGAACCATATAGGGGCCATATAGCACCACATATGGTTCTACATAGCACTATATGGTTCTACACAGGTGCTTCACTGGTGCTTCACTGGTGCTTCACTGGTTCTTCACCGGTGCTATATGGCACTAAAAATGGTTCTTCTATCGTTACGATCCAAAGCAACTGTTTTGGTGCTATATAGCACCGTTTGTTTTTTAGAGTGTATGTGAGTCATATAAAAGTAGTCTGCTATGTCTGTAGATGATAATAATAATAGGGAGTAATGTTATAAACATTGGTGGTGGAGCTTGGGTGAATTTGCTGCTTAAATCACTTACTACACTCTAAAAAAACAAACGGTGCTATATAGCACCAAAACAATTGCTTTGGATCGTAACGATAGAAGAACCATTTTAGTGCCATATAGCACCGGTGAAGAACCAGTGAAGCACCAGTGAAGCACCAGTGAAGCACCAGTGTAGAACCATATAGGGGCCATATAGCACCACATATGGTTCTACATAGCACTATATGGTTCTACACTGGTGCTTCACTGGTGCTTCACTGGTGCTTCACTGGTTCTTCACCGGTGCTATATGGCACTAAAAATGGTTCTTCTATCGTTACGATCCAAAGCAACTGTTTTGGTGCTATATAGCACCGTTTGTTTTTTAGAGTGTAGGCTACTTTGATTAACAAATGTAGTGTACTTTAAGCATTCAGAAAACACGTTTCCCCCAAGTGTAGTCATGTACAGCATGAAAGGAAATTATGCAAAAGACTGCATTGTTTTTTATAAAACATCCCTTTAATATTTAAGTGGTTATATCCACTAGATGTCGCTATATAATTGTGTTTTTACAAAATAAGAACAACGAATGTCTTGTTCTTATTCCCAAATTCCCAAAGACAATTCCCAAATGTCTTGGACAAAGTTTTACACAGTGACATTGGAAAATACTACACATAAAGAGTAGAATATTTTTAAAGAAATTTGCTCGAGTGTAAATTTTAATTTAATTAATTTAAAACTTTTTCGAGTTCAAAAGTTCTCAAGTTTAAATTGCAGTGGATTACATAAAATGATTAGTGCCACGCAAAAAATAAAAACATATTAAGATTAAAATGTGACATTTAACTTACAGGTATTTGAGAAAAAAGTCTGAATTAAATGTTACTGCCATATGAAAATAAATAAATAAAATTACGAGAATGAAGTAATATTTCTAGAATAAAAGTCAAGATTTTCACAAAAAAAGGTGTAGGAATACGGTAAATAATGTTGCAATATTTTGAGAATTAAAATCTGTTTCCTTGCACTATAGTATTCCCAGTGTAGCTTAGAATTTCTCTTCAAAGCTGCTGATGTGATACATGCAGAAAGCAACATAACATCATGTTAAATCAGATATTCCCTACTATAGCCTATTAAATTGCTTTAAGTCCCTTAATTAGGGTGCTCAAAGTCCCTACTATAACCTATTAAAGTGCGTAAAGTCCCTACTATAGCCATGTGCTTTAAGGTCCCTTCTATAGCACGTGCTTAAAGTCCCTACTATAGTCTATTAAATTGCTTTAAGTCCCTAAATTAGCCTACTAAAGTACTAAAAGTCCCTACTATAGCCTATAAAGGTGCTCAAAGTCCCTACTATAGCCTATTAAAGTGCCTAAAGTCTCTACTATAGCCTATTAAAGTGCTTAACGTCCCTATATAGCTAAGTACTTTAAGGTCCCTTCTATAGCTTATTAAAGTGATTAAAGTCCCTACTATAGCCTATTAAATTGCTTTAAGTTCCTAAATTAGCCTATACTAAAAGTCCCTACTATAGCCTATAAAGGTGCTCAAAGTCCCTACTATAACCTATTCAACCCAGTCTCACCCCATGTCGTCAATATTTGACGACACTTGACCATTCGTCATATGTTGACGCGAAGGGTATACCTTTCGCGTCATTTTTTGACGAACTGGGGACTTCAATACTATTACGTCCGTTGCATTCTCTTTCCTATTTTCTTACCATTTCCGCGTCGGTTTAGGGTTAGATTTACATAATGACATCCCTACCCAAACCTAACTCTATCCCCCACCGCCAGGTGACAACTGTTTCATTTCGCGTACCTAACTCTTACCCCAACGCCAGGTGACAACTGTTTAATTTCGCGTAGACTGTTTAATTTTGCGTAATCTAACCCTAAACTGACGCGAAAATGGTAAGAAAATAGGAAAGAGAATGCAACGGACGTAATAGTATTAAAGTCCCCAGTTCGTCAAAAAATGATGCGAAAGGTATACCCTCCGCGTCAACATATGACGAATGGTCAAGTGTCGTCAAATATTGACGACATGGGGTGAGACTGTGTTAACCTATTAAAGTGCCTAAAGTCTCTACTATAGCCTATTAAAGTGCTTAAAGTCCCTACTATAGTCTATTAAAGTGCTTAACGTCCCTACTATACCCAAGTGCTTCAAGTCCCTACCATAGCCTATTAAGGTGCTCAAAGTCCCTACTATAACCTATTAAAGTGCCTAAAGTCCCTACTATAGCCTATTAAAGTACTTAAAGTCCCTACTATAACCTATTAAAGTGCCTAAAGTCCCAAATGCTTCAAGTCCCTTCTATAGACTATTAAAGTGTTTAAAGTCCCTACTATAGCCTATTAAAGTGCTTAAGGTCCCTACTATAGCCTAATAAAGTGCTTAAGGTCCCTACTATAGCCTATTAAAGTGCTTAAAGCAGTGGCGTAGCAAGTGAGTCCCGGGCCCATATGCAAAAAAAATGTACGGGCCCCCTTAAGCCAAAGCCCCCCCAACCTTGCCCGTTGGCACTGTTAACTGTGGCGCAAAGATCTGTTAACAACGTATACTTTTAATAAGGCAGTCAAATATTTTTACTTTACTTTTTTACTTTAAAGGGTAGATTTAAATAAAGAAAAACGAAATGTTTTGGGTAGTTTTTGACTCCTGACTAACTTCTCCGCCTTCTCTTTTCTCTTTGAGGCCCCACTTTTATGTTTATATTTGTCCAACCTTAATTTTCATGTAGATAGCCGCTATAGTAACCTCTCACACTGTTTTCTTTTTTTTTGGCACGGTGATGAAATAAGAAATAACTACACATGAGATGCATTCAAAAATATATTTATTGCTACCAAAAAAAAATTAAATTGAAAAAAAATGTTTTAAATTAAAAGCTGGGGCGTGCCCAGGTCCGGGCCCCCTATTGGCCCGCTCCCATTTGCACGTGCATACCCTGCATGCCACTGGCTTAAAGTCCCTACTATAGCCAAGTGCTTTACAGGTTTGTGCAGATGTGTTAATGCTTATTGTGAAAGTGGTGTGCTGTATGATTTTTTTACTAACAAACCTGTGTCGTGGCAGAAAAAAAGGTTGGGAAACACTGCTATAGCATATTAAAGTGTTTTAAGTCCCTACTTAGACTATATCCTCATTATTTATTGTTCCCATGGCCGGACTTACCATTGGGCTTGATTGGGCTTGAGCCCAGGGGCCCCGGCCAATAGGGGCCTCCGTGCCGGCTTGCGTTCGTTTGATTTGTTCAGTCGTTTTCATTTATTATTTTACAGCCTATTGGTTGGTGCGGAATTGTTTGGTGCTGCATTTAATTCGTTAATATATATATGTCAGTCATCTTGGTGCTGAATATGACGCCCTGCGTTTACTGCTTTTGAAACCCAGATGCTAGTATAATAGCGAATACGCGAAATGAGAGTCATAAATAAGCTTTACAGATAACGAGAAAGAGCAACGCGAAAATGAAGCGCTCCGTATGAAAGATTACTAGAGTAGGCTATGGTCTTGTAACTCTGTTTTTTCTTGTTTGTTTGTAATCTAACGTGATACGCAGCAGGTATACGCAGTATATCCACTAGTAATGGTCAAGGATTTCCGTATACCCATTTAAAAAAGCGTGAAAATACTTAACAGTGTGTGACAAACCCTTGACACTTCATTCATAAATTGACATCTGAATCACTCACCATTCGCATGCTGCACTTGCTACTTTGGCGGGTTGAACCTCATATACAGTCCGCTATTTGATATTTGGTACATTTAACTTCATGCGGCACTGCGCGATCCGATCATTATATGAAATCAAATTATCACGGCGCAAAAGTGATTGTAAAGCAGACGGGTGTATTCACGTGGTTCAACAACAGCCAAAAAATTACATCAGAGTACCGCGAGAGCTCACACGGAGAAGTCTGCTTTCTAATCGCTCTCGCGGTACTTCGACATCATCACCAAGCGGTCTGCGTAGCGCCAAATGAAATACAATCTGCTCGAAGTCTGCAGCTCACACGACTCTGTAACCAAACAGTTTCTGTGGAAAAGTGAACGAGTGGAGCAGGGCTACGAAACATAACAAAATCCGGAGAGTTAACAACGCACATATGATTATGTCAACATTTAAATCATCAGTCCAGTTTATTACTTCATCTGGAGGTGAGGATTCACTAAATCATGGCCATGTTGATGTCCTGATGCTTTTTGATATAATCCACTAGCTAGCTAGACTAACTTTCCTGTAGTTTCTCTTTCAACATGTTTGCTAACAGAATCACAGTTTAAACTTCTGAAAAGTGTTCATTTTTATATCTACGTTCAAAGTATTAATGTATTACGTTCATATCAGACGCAAAATTAATTAATGATCATCTTCTCCACTTTGGTTTTTGGTGTCTAATATTACATGATGGTCTTGTCATAATTATTAAATTACATCCTAAAATATTTTCTTTTCACTGCACCACTTAGGCTATATGCACAAAATACGCTTGTTGATTATGTTTATAACATTATATGGTGTGTAATAAGGTGAATGTTAATCAAAACATATCATTCTCTTCTTAAGCTAAGTCTAACATAATGATTTTAAATGTTGTTATGGGGCATTTTTTAATGTGCATGATTAATTTGGATTTGTGACATCCCTAAAATACATGATTTAATTTTAGACTGGGCTTATGTTCTGCTTTAGAGATATAGGGGCAGTTTCCTAGTCAGGTCTTATCCTAGTCCAAGACTAAAATGCATGTTTGATCTGTCTTAATTTAAACACATTTTGCACTGATATATCTTAACATATATCATTGCCATTGTTTTGTCTCAAGACGCACACCAGTGATGTTTTTGTAAGGTTTGTTTGTAAAAACTACTTGAATGCCCTAATATAACCTAGCAATAGGCCTAGTGCTGGATTAATCTAAACCCTGTCGGGAAACTTCCCTAAAATGTAGTTCTATGATATATTTTTTATTTTAGGTTGTTTACTGTATGTGCACTCTCAGAAGATAATTTACACAAACTGTCACTGGGGTGGTACCCTTTCAAATAGTACACCTTTGTACCTAAAGAGTGCATATAATGGGTAAAAATTTACCTATATCTGTACCTAAATGGTAAATATTAGGACCCATTTAAAGGGTACCGTCCCAGTGACCGCTTTTGTACCTTTTGTTCTGATAATGTAGGGCCCAAAATGTATTCAAGCCCAGGGGCCTCCACCCTGTTAAGTCCTGCCCTGATTGTTCCGCTTTAGATTTGAGCCTGTAGTTTAAACAGCGAACTCCAGTGCACTGAGACCTGGCCCATTCCAGCCATCTGGTTAAGCATGCAGCAAACTTCTAAAGCATTAGAGTTGAATTCAGGAGTGTCTCATTTTGTCTTGCAGTCTGCTCCCACTCTTCTATTCTCTGCTTGTTTCAATGCATCTCTCCCACAAACCATCCCACCCACAGCACAGTAACACCTCAAACACTGTAATTAATCAAGACGCGTGCAGTAATCAGGAGGAGGGGCGGCTATTTTTAAAAGCCCTGTCACTGCAGGGCATCGAGAAACGAGAGCGACAGAAAGAGAGCGGATAGATTCATTTATTTGAAGTGCAGTTAGCTCTGCAATATACCTGATGTCTTTATTCTGTGCTGCTTGTTTCACATGCACGTATAGTCTGTGAGAAACATTTTTTTATGAAAAGTTGTGAAAAATGTAGATTTTTATTTGTGCATTTTATAATTTTTTATAAATATAAGTTTATAAATTATCTATATAATGTAAAGAACATTCTGTGAATATAAGATTAATATCTTTATTTTTAAGTTATCTTTTATAACAAACAATGTCGAACATTGAAATTAAAGTGATATAAATAAGTGAAATCAAAGTGTGCTGCTCCTAATCTCATCATTAGATTTCACAGACAGGGTCACATAAGAGCTGAACTCATATGATGCCAACAACACCAGATATCAGAAGTGCTTTCTTCTTGAGCCTCCATTTAATCTGATTTCCTATCAGACCAGACAACAACTCATTTTTGGCTCTAAACCTGGGTCTTAACCTGTTGAGAACCAATGCATCCTCATTGAACCAATGGTCAAGATGGTACACTTAGCCTGTGATAGCCAGGGTAGTCAGATGTTATGGTGTTAGGGTCTTAACTGGTTTCTGTTTCATAACAGATGACTAGCCATCATCCACTTAGTGTCAGTGACTTTTTGACAGAGACATCTCTCTATCTCACACTCCCATACCCTGCGGCATGTGCCCAACTATATGGCTATTATCACTTTTGGTTGCTATGGTAACCCTAACCTGAGATGGCAGGCTTTAGGTGCAGATGACACTGTGTGTGTGTGTACGCGCACACTTAAAAGGTATGCTAGTGAAGCTATGGAGTATTGAGATCATTTACAGCTACTATTTAAAAAAAAATAACAATGTCACTCTTTAAATGGACCGAGCCAACCCACACACTTTGTATGTAAAAACATACAAACACAAATTAATTCACTGCCACTATTGCTTATGGGCCCTCAGCCCACATGCAGGTTTTTTGAGCCAATCACCTACACTGCAAACGCCATGTGACTAATTACTCCGAAGCTACAGGAAATATGGGAAAACGTTTGTTGGCTGATATCACCATAACAACGTGCATCCAACCCTTTGTTAGCGGCCAACTTGTGTTGTCACTTGAAAAGCTGTAGAAAGTGTTAAAATACATTTCACACTTTTAAGACAACTACAGTAAAATTGGGCACTGATGAGACATCTGCTATTCTATAACAAAATAGTTTGAATTTATATTTAAATGGCTTTCAATGACGAAAGATGCTGTTTGGACCAGTTGGTAGTTATTAGTGTATCAGCAGGGGTTGACTGGGCCGTGCTGACCAATCAGGCTTTGATCATTTTTGTTCCTGAAGCTTCCTTTCATCCCAGCCTCATTAAAAATGTTGGTTGACCGGCGTTTGTTCATTGTAAACAACACGTTTGACCAACACCAAGCCAGCTTTGACCAACAAGAAAATTTAAGCAGATCTTTTCTCCTGGGCTCGTTCACGATAACAGATCACCTTGCCCAAGTAAACAAGCTCCTGTCCGTCTTCTAACGATTCTTTTGCTCATGGTTGCTTCACTTTCTGCTGAACTCATATTGCCCTCCACACTGTCTTCTTCCCTTTTACTTCCTAAGACATCAGGTCCCACTATGCACTGAAGATATCTAATTTAAATGTCCCCCAGGCATTGAAGCTTCTCATGCTTCAGTTCTCTTGGTTGGCCTTTTCCTGTGCCCGTTGAGAAAAGCTCTGGATGGTAAACTGTACTGTTACAAAGCATTTTGAGTATTTAAGTGAGATATATTGTCCATTGTAAAAACTCACTGGTGGTTTTTGGTTTTAAATATACTAAAGTGACTTATTTTCTAAAGTGTCATGGTTCTTCATAACATTGTATTGAATGTTCCCCGGTGAATGATCATTGACACACAATTGCTAGAGTGTGATGTTCCCTATTGTTCGACAGCCTGTAGCCTCTTGAAGTTAAGTGGAAACTTTGCTATTATCTTAGCATCTTTTTGTAGCAGTACAATTGCAGGTTCAATCCGGGATGGGCACTTTGTTATATTGCTGGGATCAGTCCTTGAGTCTTGTGTGAACAAATGTTTTTTTTTATACTATGAATGCAAACATACTACTTGACTCACATAAGATTTTTTTATACAGATTTTGACCTATACGCATTTGCAGAGTTGTATAGTACTTTTTACTTTCTACATAAAAGTAAATTTTCAATTATTCGTATTTTATTAGTTGTTTTCTTTGGAAAACATACATTTCAAAACATATTATCATAATTTTTACTCCACCACATTTCATAATTTCAAGTTTTTGGTTTATATTTAATATTTAAGTACATTAAACATCTAGTAATTTTTTGTACTTTTACTCAGGGGCGTCGCTAGACATAAAGATCTACTGGGGCACAGGCCCCCAATTTTTTGCTGATTTTTTTTTTTGAAAGCCTGCTGTGTGCGAGAAGTGTGCAACACTTCTATACAATGTCATTTGCTTAACCCACTATTCTAGTGCAACAACTGCGAAAGATATATATACAAGTATAATCTTCATCATACCTAACATTATTAACATGTTTGAAAGCATAAATGGCATAAAATGTTTGGAAATAATGACAGCAGAGAAATATTTTCTACATTATACAATGATAGCAATGATTATTAACTTATTTTTACAAGAATATTTTAAGAAACCAGTCATTTTATGACTGCTATACTAAATAATCTCAGTCACAGTTACTGCTAACTGTTTATAGTGTCCTAGAGTTAAATATTAGTAAACTAAATATTAATTTCATATCTTTCTGAGATTTGTCCTCTAATGTTTGAGACCAGACAGGGTCAGGATGTAGTTTGTCTAACTTAAACTCATCATCTCTCCTTTCTGCTTCCCTTTCCCTGCTTTGCACAAAACATTTCTGATGTACATCTACAGAAGCCAATAATGATCGAGTCAAAATAAGATTAGCATTATGATTTAGAAACTTACTTTAGTTTCGTTATGCTTTCATAAGCACTCGCGTGGCGTCACATTTTGAATGCGGTTGTGCGCGGTGAACGCAAACGCGCGCGTCCATGGATACACGCGTGCAGGCGTCAATGCGACTGCTTCGTCGCAGCATAAATTGGGTAACTACTTTGCATAAAGATCCATTTTTGCCCCGATTGTCTTTGTAAAGGAATACACTAGTTAACTGCTAAAATTTAAACTTGAGATTTACACCGGGGCACAAAAGATTTACACTGGGGCACGTGCCCCAGTAAAAGGGGTCTAGCGACGCCCCTGCTTTTACTTAAGAAAAAAAATTTACTTTTACTCAGGAAAGTAAAAGTACACAATTTTTATGTAATTAGGAATTAAATCAATTTTAATATGCAATATATAATGAATACACAGTATGATTATATGCTTTAGAATGTAGTGAACATTTTTTAGTAAAGAAAAGTACTTTTTTTTCTGATAAAGCACAGATGCTTGGAAAATGTAACTCAAATATTTAAGTATTATACACCTCTGCGCATTTGTAAAACTGGACTCTTCCTTCAAAATTTTTGAAAGTGAGATATTGTAAAAAGTGAGATACACTGTAAAAATGGCTGGGTTTTTTAAGCCATTTTGTGTACACTGCAAAAAATGACTTTCATATAGTATTTTTGTCTTGTTTTCAGTACAAATGTCTTAAAATTCTTAAACTAAGATGCTTTTTTCTTGATGAGCAAAATGACCTAAGAAAATAAGTCTAGTTTTAGACAAATTTAAGTGAATTTGTTCTTAAATCAAGCAAAAAATCTGCCAATAGGGTAAGAAATAAATCTTAAAATAAGTTTACTTTTTTCTTAAACACTTAATTCAAGAAAAACATTCTCACCCTACTGGCAGATAATTTTGCTTGTTTTAAGCACACATTAACTTAAATTGTATTTGTCCAAAAACTAGACATATTTTCCTGCCCTGTCTCACGAAATTTCATGCTATAGTCACGTAAATGTTTTATTATTTTTTGTGATATTGTCACAAAATTCCGCATTTTTCATGATCGTATCACGAATTTCTGTTTACGTGTCATTGTCACGTATTAGTTACTCAACTGTTTTGTCCTATTTTCTTACCATTGTTGCTTTGGTTTAGGGTTAGATTTAAATAAAATGATATACTTACCCAAACCTTACTCTAACCCTAATGCCAGGCGACAATGGTTTAAAAATAAAAAAAATTAATCAGAAAAAAATGATATAAGCCAATACTTAAAGTGACATCCTAACGCAAACACCAAATCTAACCCTAAATCGAATTGAAAATGGTTTGAAAATAGAAAAAAAAACAGTTAAGTAACCAATACCTGACAATGACACGTAAACAGAAATTTGTGATACGATCACGAAAAAACGTGGACATTCGTGACAATATCACGAAAAAAGAATAAATAAAATTTACGTGACTAAATCACGAAATTTCGTGAGACTGGGTAGTAGCATTTTCTTAGGTCATTTTGCTTATCAAGAAAGTATATCTTGAAAATTTTGGATATCTCTACTGAAAACAGGATTATAATATGTAAGAAAGTCATTTTTTGCAGTGTAAATATTTGACAGAACACACCGCTAAAATTGACCCAATGCTGTGTTGCTTTCACCAAACTGCTGGGTTATTATAACCCATGATTGCATAACAACAACCCAACATTTGGTCATTTTTAGCCCAGCACGGGGTGATTTTTAAACCAGCACATGTTCTGTCCAATATTTACCCATTATGGGTTAAAAATAACCCAGCCATTTTTAAAGTGTAAAAACCTTCCAGCAATTCCCCCTAGTCTCTCAATTTTTTAATATATCATATATTTTTTATCTCAGCTAAATAAATTGCTGTATATGTAGCATTTTTGTATATAACCAACCAGAAGAATGACAGCTTGTTTTTGATAAGAACTTACTTAGAAATTCAGTAGCCGTTTGATGCTCAACTGACTGGACCTGAATTCCTCTAACATTAAGATTCAATTTTATAATTGAATGCTGTATAAATTAAGTATTTAAGTATTTTGTATGGTAAAACACCAAAACTATCTCTGATCCCTCATTATTATGATCCCGCATCTGTCTGTCAACTAAACAATAGAGAGGAGACGATACAAGACACAACCAAGAAAAGAGATAAGCAGGATGACAGAGAAGACCCTCCTATTATTTTATAATGTAATCCTTTAGGATTTTTCTCCGTACCAGACTTTCAGACAGAACAGTTTTTATCTTGACATCTCAATTTTTCCCTTATGAAGGAGGTTGTGAGAAATAAAAAGAGGTAAAAAAGATAAAGTGGTGGGGCCTGATTAGATCAGTGCTAAAGAAGCTACAAGTGGACCCCACGATAGTCACCCCATCCTTTCTATCTTTTTTCTCTCCCCATCTCTGGCCTGTTGCTTAGTTACTGCCTTGTGTGCTGGAATTGTGGAGCTTTGTTTGAAATAGAAAGGTAGCGCGATAAGCCACAGTACACAGGCGAGATCGCTGCCTTTGTGTGTGTTCATTTAAGTTCTCTTGACAATGCTTCCTCAATGATATCTATTACTCACCTGTGACACCACTTCCATTCATACACATTGTGCTGGGGAACGCTTAAAAGATTGTTTGAGCTCCAGACCTGATCTGGGGTCAGTGTGGGCTAATAACACATAATGCATGTTTGGATTAAGCGCGGCTGGACAACCTGATCTTTGACCAGATGAAGTGAGTGTGTGACGTGTTCTCCCAGCAGATGGTTGAAGGGAGACAGAAATGAGGAACCATTAAATCGTAAGGTAGAAAGCTTGTGTTACTGTGTGTGTGCGTGTGTGTGCGTGTGTGTTTGTGTGATTTCTGAAATAACAAAACCCCATATTGAGTAGGTCTGTCTTGAAGCACAAGGCATGGTAATATTTGTGCATGCACACACATCATGACGCATGTGCACTTACGCATGTATAAGCATTCAAACATGGGTGTACAGGTATCTGTGCATGGATACATACTGCAAAGGTAAGGGTAGATGCATACATGCGTTACCGTAATAAATAGATCAACTAAATTTAAGACAGTATAATTTTTATCATACATGATGTCGGCTAAATAAGAAACTGGAATTACAGCATAAACTCGCTGAAACAGATGTGAGTGCACACACAGCTTCATGCTGTGTGACCTCCTTGGGTCTTTTGGTTAGTGCTAGACTGCTAATGCACCTCACTGGGTTATCTCAGAAAAGTGCCACTTAGACCGTGCAAGAGAGAATGAGTGAGAGGGAACAGGTTTGAACCCCCCACAGACATGAAACGGTTTTAACCATGTGCCAAAAGAAAAGGTTAGGCATTTGTATTCATCCTGTTTTCTTCAGTACCTCAGTTGAATCAACCAAAATAATTACGCTGAAAGCTTGAGAACAGTGCGTCCTGTTTAACTGTGAGTGCAAGAGCATGTCTGCGTATGTTTGAGTGCAAGGCTGTGCCAGACTTATCAAAATCTATGCCGTTGGCTTGTTTGTTAAAGTTAACCACTAGTTTTTCTGTACATGTGTACGAGCATTGGAAAATGGAGGTGAAGCATACTTGGTTGCTAGGGGACATCATCTTAAATTTCGTTGCTATGCTGCCAATTTCCTCAGTTAGGTAAATACATCTCCCCACTTTTCTAACCATGCACCCTGCAACCTTCTCTGTCTATTGCATTACACATTTTTCAGTTTTTCAAAAAAAACAACAACAACAACCATCTGTCTTCATGCATAAAGGCTGCTTGTTGCTAAGGAGCATGGTGATCCATCCAATATGTTTGTGCAATACATAAACACGTTGATATTCATGACTATCAGACTGTAATAATTGCTATTGTAAATTCAATCTCAAAGAAAGAAAATTAATGTTATTAAATACACAAAGATGTTGTTTGTGAAGTCCACTGAAGCTGTGTGTAGGAATCTCATACTGTAGATTTACAGTTTGAAGACCTTTTGGGTTCTGTGTGTTAATTTAAAAAGTGATGGAAGTAAGAAACAAACTGTTTTAAAATATTTAATTCGCTTTATGCGATTACTTTGTGGATAAATGTCTATCCCTTATGACTCTTGCCAGAATGTATTAAACGCTTTTGTCAAATTGCTATTTTCTCTGACAGGCAGTGAAAATTGCTTTACGCATAAAGTTTTATCTAGCTCTGAAGGGGAATAAACGTGTATCGCTTTAATTATTTCAGAGTCTCAATTAACTAAACTATATTTGTCTGTCATTTGGCAAAGAATGCGAGGATTCAATTTTAGACGTTTAAGTTTGAAAAGTTTTCTTTCGTTTGATACCCTTCGTTTGTCGTTTCTTAATTTATCTCCGTCTTATCTCTCCCACGGTTCTTTCTGTCACTGTGACATTTGCCAACATCCGCGCGCGCACGCCTGTCCGCCCGCGCGCTCTCAACCAACTCGCCTGGCATCACCTCATGCGCTGTCTTCACTTTCTCAAATTATTGTAATAGTTTACCTGAATTTACTTTACACTGCGTGAATCCAATCCAATAAACGTTGGTTACAAAATTATTCTTGTAGTCTGGGCTTTACAGCAATTTCTTATTTTGGGAAAACACGGATCTCGTTCATGTTTCCAAAAAACACTTTTTTTATACCATCAACTTGAAGACATGGAATGTTGCTCGTTTTTGATCAGTTTACTAGATCCCCACTGAATAGAGCATCTTCCAGGTCTGACGGTCTCTCAGGCGACATTCATGCTGATCGCTCTCTCGTGGCCACCCCCACCCTTTTCCACATGGACCACAAACAACACGAAACCTGCGCACAGGTCTCAGTTCAGTTGCATTGGCTTGCCGCACTCATCTTGAGCGTTAATTAACAGTCAACAGTGAACCTAACAAATGCGCCGCACTTTTTTTCTCCAATTTGCATTGATGGTGTGAATCACCACAGATGATTTTAGAAACTACTTGCGTTAGTTCTCATCCTTATGAAACTTGGACGATTCAACAGGCAGTTGCCAAAAGTCAGTCTATGCAATCAAAGGCTTGATTTTTTATTGTATTTTTAGTATTTTTGCGTCCAGGATGAACGCAACATTTTTCAATCACACCGTTTTTAGGCACGGGGGTCTGCTAAACCGCAGCCACGAGCTCGCGGGGACGCTGGTGGACTGCTGCGCAGGCAACGGGAGCGAAGTGACCGCGAGCGACGGCGGCGGGTCTTTAGTTCTTGCGCAGGACGAGCGCAAGTTGTTCGTTACGCGTGTGGTGCAGATCGCCGTGCTGTGCGTTCTCTCGCTCACCGTGATGTTCGGGATCTTCTTTCTTGGTTGCAACCTCATGATCAAGTCCGAAAGTATGATTAACTTTTTGGTTAAGGATCGGAGACCATCCAAAGACGTCGAGGCAGTGATGATCGGGCTGAGTTAGAGACAGATGTCACCTGTAATGCGGGACTGAATGGCATGAGCACCGACTGGGAACGGAGATATGCAACGAACATTCTTACTTTCTTCTTGTTGTAAAGAAATCCGACGTGAATGAATTGTTAAAAGCAAAGATGAGAGATAAAGTTGCACGTTTACTTAATGAGAATGTATTGTTTATTAATGTTTACGTAGCTCTTTGTATTTTAGATACATTTTCGTATAGCCTAGTATATATTAAGGGAAACAGTATTGAAACAAGTGAACTTACAGTGAAGTGTTTACACGTTTTTACCTCAAAAGCAACGTACAGTTATTTAAATAATTGCATTGTTTGTACAAGACAATCACTTCCAAAAGCATGCATTGTGACTTTTGCACCTTGGTATCGCGGATGTTTTAATCTTTATATAATGTCAAAATGTATTTTTGTTTCGAGTTTAACTTGTGACCGAGAGCACGCGAGAGGAGAGGCGCGCATCTGCTGGTAAACCCTGCTAGAGTTTCTTTTCCCGGTCACCTGCAGACCGCTTTCTTCCCTCGGCATGCGCGATGCTCGGTGTGTCCAGCACTTTTGAAATGAAACCTCAATGCTGCATGCTGTTTTTTGTAAACAACATTGAAACTTGAAGTAGTGTAGCATGCTTTGAATAAAGGTGTCGTTTTAACACTTGATTTTCTTACATTAAAGGTCAGCCATAGGCTTAACAACTGGGCAAGTGCAGATTAAAATTTTGCAATTTGGATCAAATTTGTACAGCCTTATTTATGCATATGCATTTCAATCCTTATTTAAATAGGAAAATTGTCAGTATTTAAATATAAATCAAAATGCTAAACTGAAAAATGTAAATCTTAAGTTTATACACAAGTCCTAAATATACGATTTGGGCTTACTGGTGGTAATCTCATACCTATATAAGAATTTCATGCTGCATGCTTCAGTGCAGCATCACATGCCATTATAAATTGGCGAATTTATATAATATTAGATTTTGTAAAGAAGGTTTGCTGATAAAATACAGTATATTTGGTCCTATGTTGGAGACCACTACAAAAAAGGCATTTTGCTAATTTTCAGATCTGACTGCTTTCATTTGTTACCACGCAAAGACGCAAAGACTGTTTTTACAAACAGTCATATAGGGTAAAACAAAAGTATACTATGAGCACAGGTACTCAGATAAATGATAGATTGCAGATAAATGACTTACAAATATTTTTCTCCTCTTACAAAATGCATCAGAAAAAAACCTGTGATAAACGATGGTGCTTGCATACTTCTGTAAAACATCGATATTGCCACTAGATGACACACCACACCTGGTTAAACTTTGTGGCCTGAGGAATTTAAAGGTGTTTACAGTTATCAGTGATTCAAAGGTTACTGAATACAAATACAGGCACAGAATATTGTACACTATAAAATCAGATGTGTTAAAAACAACACAATTAGTGTTTTTTTTTTTTACAAATGCACACATCTCTGTGTTATTTAGGAAACAACACATTTTGTGTTACTTTTGTATTTGAAAACAACACAAAATGACACATAATGTATTAAAATTACACATAATATGTTAAATATCCTAATGTGTAAAAAATGAACACATCATTTTTACAGGGTAATGGTTGCTGTGATAGTCAACATGCACAAACAGAAAAACAATTTCGATATAAAATCTTTACTCAATTGCCAAACCACATACTCTAACCGAGGATGAAACAGAAACAAGGAAACAAAAAGTCACAAGAAGAAACCACAGCTACACAGGTGCTACAAAGGTGCTATATGGCACTTAAAATAGTTCCCCTTATATGATTACGAGCCAGTGAACCACTTTTAGTGCCATTTAGCACCGTTTGTTTTTAGGTATTTCTATAAATACTGTGAGGCTACAGTTATTGAAACAATTATTGATTTTCATGCAGAATATTACTATACTTCTATACTGTTTTTTTAATATAACTTCTGTACTGTTTAACAAACTTTAGTGTTAAACGTATAGTTAATTGTTAAGTCTCAACTTGCCTCTGGCTACACATTTTGTTGAGTTGTGATGAAACACATGTTAGGTCAGGAAGTGCTGAAATGAGTGAGGTCATCTGTTCTAACATGCTTCGGAATGACAGCTACCCCTCCCAGTTTGAACATCAGTAAATCAGCCAGAGAGGACGCAGATAACCACAACTGTTTTTCTCTGGCCTGTAGCTTTGGATCAATTAAAATGGGACTTACTTTGATAGAAGTTTGGATATCTGTTATAGCACTAGTTTCCACATCTGTGGGTAAGTTAGTTTTGTTGTTTGTGTCGTGTACTTAGACTGTTGTTAACAATAGCAATAATTCATTAAAATCATGTTCAATTATGTTCAAGACATATATATGTATATGAAGGATGGGATATATATGAAGATTTCAGATGCAAAACTCTCTGTGCATCATGTTTTCTTGCAAAATAGCATTTTTATCAGGCTCTTATGTTTAGGTTCAGTGATTTCACTTTAATGGCAACGAAAAGGTTATAGAAATGACTAATTTCTGTGCACTTCTACCTTGCTCACACTGTCAGTCCATCCAAGTAACCAAAACGTAACCAAAAAGCTACACAAATGCGATTAGAGCGGTCAGACTGACATGGGTTTACGATAGGGATGCACGTTACCACATTTTCTAAAGTACTCATACTCGTTCAAAGTCCCCTGATACCTGGAATCGATACCACGGTCTGAGAAATGTCTATGTTTGAGCGGCGTGTAAGTGGTTAATGCCTCGTGTTGTCCAAAGAGGCAAAGTTTACAACAAACTGGAAAACTAGTCCTTTGTTGTTTTGTTAAATTATATGACTAAAGCGGTTACCTGTAAATTTAAATCATGTTTTTTATTAAGTACTCTGTATCGGCAAGTACTGAAATGCAAGTACTCGTACTCGTATTCCAAAAAAGTGGTATCGGTGCATCCCTAGTTTATGGAAATGCAATTTGAAACGGATTTCAAACCACTTCTGGATGTAGCCTGAAATGGATTAGAAAAACGGATTTCATGTGGTTTTTGGCCATTCATAAATTGTAAATGTGATTGGATTGAATATGTAGTGAAAATAGTGCTGCAACGGATCACAGTTGATCCATACGGATCACGACCCATGGTTCGGCTTGCATGTGATTCGCGGATTAATATGCTAATTTAAATAGGGAAAGTTTATCATTTGCACGGGTTTCAAAGGTTTGGAAATGTTAAAATTCAAGATTTAATTAATACAATAAATACAGTGTAACGGTATTATTCATTTGATTTCTGTACCTAATGATAATTTTAGACCTTACATAAGGTGCAACTTTGTTCTTTTTTATAAATGTTTGTAATTTCTTGATTTGATTTTAGATTTTTCCAATTCAAATCCTCAAAAAGCGTGTCGAAATTTTTTGGTTAGTAAAACATATAGCAGTCACTTCTGGAAGAAGCTTCATCAGTGAAGCAAAAGCTGATGAAATTCAGATGAATATTATTATTGTGTGTACAGATAAAGCTTAGACAACATGTGTGTGAATGGAATGTTCAATATAATAAATGTATTTACGCATTCAAGTGTGGCAGAAAATTCCAGTATGCATTAAAGCAACACTATGTAGTTTTCTTGTAAAAATGACTTACAGCTCCCCCATGTGGTTGAAAAGCGCAACAGTGCCTGGTATCAGACACTCTTCTGCAGGCAGGGGGAGGGGCAGGGCTGTTTCCTACCCTCCACCGCCACTTTCAGAGTGTGCTTGTAGCAGCTAGGAGGCTGCTCAGGTTGCAGCAACAGTACAATTTGTCCAGTTAAAAGTTGTTCTATCACTCAAATAATTTTAGAGACATTATTTAAAGGTAAAAAAACTACATAGTGTTGCTTTAATATTCATACAATTCAATACTGTATTTTATTCAATAATCACGCAAGTTCACACACAAGTATATGTACATGCAGTACTATCTATACAGTATTATGTGTGTGAGGATATGACACAAAGAACGAACCCAAATGCAGACTGAACTAAAATAATAATTTATTAACAAACAAGGGAAAACAAAACCCACGAGGGGGCAAAACAAGACAGGATAACGTAACACTAAACTAACATTAAACTAAACATGAACTAACATTAAACTAAACATGAACTAACATTAAACTAAACATGAACCAACAATAAACTACAGATAACAAACTAGACGAAACACTTCTTAATACTCACAGACACACGACTCAGGAACATGACAAGGATTGTAACAAGACGAACCCGCACTGAACATCAAACACAAGGACAATAAATAGGGACAAAGTAAATTACATACACCTGGAAATCATTACAAGTAAGGGATCGGGGAAAAAGTGACGAGACCCGGGAAACGTGTGGTCAGAATAAACCAATACTAAAACCACACATTTCCCACATAAAACATACTGCCAGGACCCCGAACACAAAGACTAGATGTAATAAAACCCATGATTTCAGACGGGTCCTGACAATGTGGTAATAAAATGTGAATAATGAAAATAACTGATAAAAAACTTCTGGGGTTTGAACGTTCTGATACGTAAAGCGAAGGACGTCAGGCCCGGTACTAGGCTTGCTGGACTGGGGGGGGGCATTCATGAATTTTGGGTGGGCAGCCAAAACACTTAATGTAAAATTAATAAAACAAATCTGAAGGTTTTACTTTATTTGTCTCCCTAAAAAAATACATAAGTCATATTCTGTGTCTCATTAATTTTCGTCGACATTGTCACAGACATTGGTGGGCGGGAGCTAACATACATTTTTGGATGTGCAAAGGAAAAATCTGTGGGGGGCAATGCCCCCTAGCCCCCCTGTAGACACGGTCTTGAAGTGCGTATGTGACTTAGCAGAAAGTGAAGCTCCGTTTGTCATTGGTCACGTGAGTTAACGTTAACAACACAAACTGCGAATCGAGGCATCATCTGGCATGCCCACTTTTGCTTGACACAAGCTCCGAAGCCTTGGTTCAAATGTAACATCACTACGGATATGCACCAAAATCGGATTTGGACTGACAGTGTGAACACGGTCTTAGAGGACTTTGCTGAAAAATTGGCATGGCGTGTTGGATTCTGCCAAAATGGTATTTCTGAATGGCCCGAGGCCGGGATAAAGCAGATTTGAAGTGAGAGTATTTAATGAACATATAATACATGCCAAGAGTATTCAGTCAATATCATTATTTCATTTTCTCATGACAAAGGTGGCGTTTAGCAGCTTTTGCATGTGAGCTCTCATCCTTGAAGAACGATATACTCTGTTTTTTTTAATACAATCATGGTCCTGTTTTAGGCTCTAACATCTGCACTTCTAGAGGAGTCACTACATGTAAAGAATGTCTATCTATCCATCCTACATGCGCCTGGTGTTCTCAGGAGGTAACAAATACCTTATAGACACAAATGTTTATACACACATTCAAGTGCGTGCTTGAATTGTCTCACTCTTGGTTGTCTCAATGTGCCAGACCTTCGCAAAGGGAGCATCAGCTTTGTCCAGATGTGATCTAAAGGCCAATCTCATTCAGTCCGGATGTGGCGTGAAGTTTATCGAGTTTCCAGTCAGTAGCATGAAGATACTACAGGACATCCCCTTAAGTGACAGAGCAGGGGGCTCAGCGAGCGACGTCGTTCAGATGCAACCACAAAAAATACACCTGACCCTCAGGCCAGGTATAATGAAACATAATGATTCGTTCTTAATCTTAATCCTTTAACGTTTAACAAGTCAACTTATTCTTGTTGCTCTTCCACCTTTATTTAAGATGATTCAAAGCAATTCACTGTCACTGTGAAGCAAGTAGCAGATTACCCTGTTGACCTCTACTACTTGATGGATATGACCAACACCATGAAAGATGACCTACAGAAGCTTTATGCTCTGGGCAGTGATCTAGCACATGGTTTACGCAGTGTCACCGGTGATCTACGCATGGGATTCGGAGCTTTTGTAGATAAACCTCTCTCACCTTATATGGATATTTACCCCGAACAAATGATCAGCAACCCTTGCTATAAGTAAGCTAAAGTTAGCCTTAAGTTTATTTCACATTTGCATGGAGAAGACCGTATGAAAGTTTGTTGTGTTCCTGTTGATCTACTGTAGGATGGGTCAAACATGCCCCCCGCAATTTGGCTATCGTAATGTACTCGCTCTGACGGAGCAGGTAGAACGATTTACAGAGGAAGTGAAGAAACAGAAAGTATCCCGAAATAGAGATGCTCTCGAAGGAGGATTTGATGCCATACTGCAAGCAGTAGTGTGCAAGGTGACACACAAACTCATAAATATAAACCGACAAATACAGAATATAGGGATGGTTTCCCAGACAGGGTATAAATTAATGTACGAGTATTGAAGTAGTTTTTACAAACATACCTTACAAAAAACAATACTGGTGTGCATCTTGAGACAAAACAATAGCACTGATATATGTTAAAGCAACACTATGTCGTTTTTTTACCTTTAAATAATGTCTCTAAAATTATTTCAGTGATAGAACAACTTTTAACTGGACAAATTGTACTGTTGCTGCAACCTGAGCAGTCTCCTAGCTGCTACAAGCACACTCTGAAAGTGGTGGTGGAGGGTAGTAAACACACTCCCACCCCTCCCCCTGCCTGCAGAAGAGTGTCTGATACCAGGCACTGTTGCGCTTTTCAACCACATGGGGGAGCTGCAAGTCATTTTTACATGGAAACTACATAGTGTTGCTTTAAAATCTGTCGGTACAGCGTTTTAGGGCAAACATGCATTTTAGTCTGAGCCTTTGATCAACCCTGTCTAAAAAACTGCCCCCTTAAAGGACAAGTTCTGTATTTTACACTTAAAGCCCTGTTTTCAGATTGTTTATGATGAAATAGAACGGTTTTGACTGAAATTTGGACATATGCGGCTGCCCCGAGAATTTTGGGGGGTTTGTGTTTCACCTCCCACCTTTACAATGGGTTTAATGGTGCACTGGAACAATCCTTCCTAAAATGCATTAAACTTTCGTTTACAAAGACGTGAAACTCACCGAGTGGTCAGGGGTGTTCACTGATATGCTCACACAAAAATCGCTGCAAAATACGCATTCCAACAGGTTTTATCGTAGTTTTTGCCAACTCCATTGACTTGTATTAGTTGTGCTGTGATGTACGGTATTACTCCGCGCCGGGAACTTTGTTTCTATTCTTGCAATTGGCAATGGCGGATTAGCGCCACCACCTGGGCTGGAGTGTCTAATATTCAAGCCCTAAGCGGAAAAATGTACGGGTGTGAGGCGTTTGGAAAAATAGGTCCACAAGTTAACAACGAATGCTAAAACAGCTGTTGGAAAGCATCTTTTGCAGCAATTTTTGTGTGAGCATATCAGTGAACACCCCTGACCACTCGGTGAGTTTTAAGTCTTTGTAAACGAAAGTTTAATGCATTTTAGAAAGGATTGTTCCAGTGCACCATTAAACCCATTGTAGAGGTGTGAGGTGAAACACAAACATCCGAAAATTCTCGGGGCAGCTGCATATGTCGAAATTTCAGTCAAAACCATTCTATTTCACCATAAACAATCTGAAAACAGGGCTTTAAGTGTAAAATACCGAACTTTTCTTTTAAGATATAAAATATAAGATTAGTAAACAGTATAAATTTTCTACACTGAAAATATATAGCACACAATAATTTTTATTTTTTTCTGTCAGGACGACATTGGATGGAGGCCAGATGCATCTCATTTGTTGGTCTTTACTAGTGATGATAGGAGTCATTTGGCTCTGGATGCCAGACTTGCCGGAATTGTCCAGCCTCATGACGGGAAATGCTATATCAACAGCAAAAATGAATATGACAAGTCCACTATACTGGTCAGCCTACATGCATTATACAGTTGGAGGGGTGATGGTTTTACAGTATACTGATATTTAAAAGTATGTGTTTTGTAGGACTACCCTTCACTTGGTCTTATCACAGACAAAATATCTGAGAATAATATCAACCTCATTTTTGCTGTTACCGAAAAAATGGTGCCACTGTATCGTGTAAGTTTAAATGCAAACACAACTTACTTCTATATATATATATAACATATACGTATACACACGATCAAATATTGTCGTATTTCCTTAAATGTCACAGAATTACAGTGAGCTGATTCCAGGCTCTGCAGTGGGATTACTAACAAGAGACTCTGGAAATGTTGTTCAACTTATCCTGGAAGCGTATGCAGTAAGTCACGATGACACTTTATTTTGATAGTCCTCTTTAGATATTCAACTACAGTTGCAAAGTTACTTTTAGACAGTAGAGTGTCTGTTGGTGGGTCATCACAATAAAGTGTTAGTAGATATTAACCAGACAGTCTACTTATATTGCAATAATGACTGGTAGTTGACAAGAAGTTGCAAAGTTAGTTGTCTAAAGTGGACTATCAAAATAAAGTGTTACTTAAAGGTGCAGTGTGTACATTTTAGCGGCATCCAGTGGTGAGGTTGTGAATTACAACCAACGGCTCAGTCCACTGCTCACCCTTCGCTTTTGAATAGCATTGAGAAGCTATGGTAGCCGCCTCCGGAAAAACATGTAATTGATGGAGACAACTTAGTAAAAAAAGTTCTGTAGGAACATGGCGGCACAAAATGGCGACTTCCACATAAGGGGACTCTCTGTGTATGTAGATAAAAACGTCTCATTCTAAGATAATAAAAACATAACGGTTCATTATAAAAAGGTCTTTATACACAACTGATAATATAGTTTTGAATATTATTTTGCATTTCTGTCAAAAGATCCTTCTTAAAAGTACACACTGCACCTTTAAGTCACTAGTTAATTTATGTCATGTTCATTTATGTTAAGAGTCATTTAAACAAAAGCTACTTAAAGAACTTGATCTTTAATTGAAGTGATTATTGGCTTTGTAGAAGATCAGATCCAAGGTTGAGCTGGAGCTGTTGGATGTTCCGGAGGAGTTATCTCTGTTCATCAATGCAACCTGTCTGGATGGAGAGGTCATTGCAGGTGTCCGATCCTGTGCCGGACTCAAAATTGGGGATAAGGTAGGCTCGCCTGATGCATTAGTCATTTGATCAATAGATCAATAAGCAATGGTTTTAGTATAAATTTGGTGCAGTTTTATAGTTGTGCGTAAAGATGCTTCCTGAAAACAAACTTATTTACAAAAAGATTCAGTTATAATAAACTAAATAAATAGTGACTCCTGAAATTAATCAGCCATAAGATATATGATGTGTGTCTTTGTCAATACCTCAAAGACTCTTTTGTAATATAAGTTCTGTATTCTTTCTCTTAGGTCTCATTTAGCATTGAAGCAAAACTTCATGGTTGTCCCAAAGAGAAAAGCCGAAATTTCACCATAAAAACAATGGGATTCAAAGACTCTCTTGAGGTCACTGTTGAGTTTGCGTGTGACTGCCAATGTCAGCAGTTCTCCGAACCGGCGAGCCCCTCTTGTCACCACGGCAACGGAACTCTGGAGTGCGGCATATGCATGTGTGATCCGGGCCGACTGGGCTCTAAATGCGAGTGTTCCGACTGGGAATATAAACCCGGTCAACAAGACAAGTGTAGCCCCAACCCGGAGACAGCGGCCTGTAGTGGACGAGGAGAATGTGTGTGCGGCCAGTGTGCCTGTCGCGCGAGTGATTTCGGGAAGGTTTGGGGCCCGTACTGTGAATGTGATGACTTCAACTGTCTTCGTTCTAAAGGACAGCTGTGTTCAGGTGAGGTCAACAATAGATGGAAATTCAAGAAACTATTTACACAGACACACATTTACAAACACAGTAGTCATTTAAAGGGGACATACCATGAAAATTTTACTTTTTACATGTTAAAGTGCTATAATTGGGTCCCCAGTGCATTAATCAACCTAGAAAAAATGAATATTATCAACCCAGTAACTTACTTTTGGTAAAACATTATCAACAAGCTTGTGAAAAAATAGGTCATTGAAATTCGGCTCCCCTTGTGATGTCAGAAGGGGATAATACCGCCCCTTAATCTGCACTATCCAACCATTTTTGCACACACTTATAAAGTGACAATTTGAACATGTTTTAATAAATTATCAATATGTCATTTTGAGCTAAAACTTAACATATGTACTCTGGGGACACCAAAGATTTATTTTACATCTTAAAAAAAGTCTTGTGCAATGTCCCCTTTAAGTTAAATGCATATTTCGGATGATTGCACATAGATTTTTGTACCTGCCTTTTATTCAGTGATGTCACTTTCAACTCACCACACGGATGGCGTTTCACCATATTAGGTTAGGTAACCACATACACAACCGTAAAGATGAGCTAGACTTATGCTTGATTTGTTGTGAAATAACTGTCAATTCTGCAAGTCTGTGCACATTACCTGTGACTCTGTGAGCTGACTAGAGATCACATGACTGACTAATTCAAACAAATTGAATGAGGAGTACTGAGTGCAGTGTTAAAATTGTAATAAAATGTTATCTCTATTGTTGATTAAACATTAACATGAAAGCGAGGTTTATACGCTTTTGTATTCAATATTATGTGGCACACATACTGATGTGGACAAAAAAAATGTCTAGAGAAAATTGTTGCGCTCTCAATTAGGAGGATATGTAGAATGAGGAAGAAAAAATGGCTGACCGCACATTGAATCCAAAAAGACTAGAAAGGTCTAAAAAGTACAAAATTTATTTAAGTGCATAGTGCAAAAATGTGATTTAAAAACAGAGAAACGTGAGCAAACGTTTCAGCAGAATACTATCCTCAGTGCTCAGTATGCAACAATAATCACAGAGAAATCTAAACTGTATAAACATCCATACAGAAATAATGTTACAGAAAAAAAATCACAGAAAACATGAAAATTCTAATTCTTCATTCATTCCCTCAGGAAATAAAGATTTCAGTTAAAAGATTCAATAGGCCTCCCTTTGTAACAGTTTCTTGTCTCTATCTCCACCTCTTCTATGAGGTAAAATCCTCTCGATGCCCAGGAACTTCATATCAGACAAAGAATGTTTGGCAAGATTAATTTGACAATAAATGGGAGATGTATCGTCACATTTACGAATTGCATTAGTATGTTCAATCATTCTGATGCGTAAAGCACGTGTGGTTTTGCCAACATATAACAGAGAACATGGACAAATGATGATATAAATTACATATGTACTCTTGCAAGTTATCAATTGTTTGATCTTATATATTTTTTGTGTACGAGGATTATAAATGATTGACATTTGACATATTTTCTGCATGAAGTACATCTGTAGCATGGAAAATTACCCTGGGGATCAGTAAGAGTAGTTGGAGAAGAGACTTGAGTGTCTGCATGAACAAGTTTATCCCCTTAGACTACAACTCCTGGAAGAAACACAAATTGGTGGATCATGAAATACATTGATATCATTACTCAATGGGCTAAATGTGGATTTAAAAACACAAGAATAGCTTTTCTTACTTTTTTTACAATCAAGTTGCTTTCTTCCCGTTCCAGTAAACTTCAAACTTTCTCAAGTGCAGTATCAAGCCATTTATTGGAATAACCACGTGATTTAAAATCTATGTATAGATTCTGGGCTTTAACATCAAAATCCTCTTTCATAGAGCAAATACAATAAAGTCTTAAAACCCACGTTTTAAAGGAGTAGGATGGGCACTGGTAGCATGAGGGAGACTATTCTTAGCTGTGTCTTTTCTAAAAAGAGAGGAAACGATTTGTTTATCAACAATTGATATACAAGTGTCCAAAAAAACTGACTTTAGTAGTTCCAACCTCATGAGTAAATTTAATCGATGGCCTTAAACAATTCATGTATAGAACAAATGTTTCAAAATCACTTGTAGAGCCTTTGTAAATGACAAACCAACCATCAATGTACTTTTTAAACAAAATGATATTATCAAAAAAAAAAAAGATTGCTATTGAAAACATATTTATCCTCCAAAAAAACAAAGTATAAATTGGCATAGCCAGGCGCCATAGTAGCACCCATGGCATTGCCCTCAATCTGTAAATAATACTGGTTTTCAAAAAGAAATAATTTTTGGTGAGAACCATTTCAGCAATTTCAATGATGAATTTCGTTATATAATCACGTATTTTTTTATTCTTTTTTCGTGCTATTATCACGAAATTTCGTGTTTTTTCGTGATCGTATAACAAATTCCTGTTTTCATGTGATTATCACGTATTGGTTACTCAACTGCTTTTTCCTTTTTTTAAACCATTGTCGCTTCGGCTTAGGGTAAGATTTGGTGCTTGCATTAGAATGTCACTTTATATATTGGTTTATACCCCTTTTTTTCTGATTTATTTTTTTATATGTCGCCTGGCGTTAGGGTTTGAGTTGGGTTTGGTTAGGGATGTCATTTTATGTAAATCTAACCCTAAACCGAAGCGACAATGCACAATGGTAAGAAAATAGGACAAAGCAGTTGAGTAACCAATACGTGATAATCACACGAAAACAGGAATTTGTTATAGGATCACGAAAAAACACGAAATTTCGTGATAATAGCACGAAAAAAGAATCAAAAAAATACGTGACTATATAACGAAATTTCGTGAGACTGGGTAGCAGCAGCAGCATATAGTGAAGTCACATCCATACTAGCAAGTATTACATCCTGTTCAACATTATGAATAGTTGATAAACACTGGAGGAAATCTGCTGTATTTCTAAGATAACTGAAGGGATGTGACTAATGGTCTCAGAACAAAATCAACAAAATTTGAGAGTGGTTCAGTGAGACTATTGTTACTGGCTACTGCCCTGGTGGATTAATCAAGCTTTTATGTACCTTAGGCAGAATGTACAAAACTGGCCTACTTGGAGAACGATTGAATAAGTATTGCAACTCTTTATCAGAGATCAATGACTGAGCATATGCTTCCTGAAAAAACATCTCAATTTCTCTCTAAAACTGGGCTGTTGGATGTGATGGTAAAATTTAATAGTAGGAGGAATTTTCTAATTGACGAAGAGCCTCCTGATTATAAAGCCCTTGGGGGAAGATCATCAAACCCCCTCCTTTATCTGCAGATGTAATTACGATATCTTTATTTCGACACAATTTGTCAAGAGCCACTTTCTCAGAATGTGTCAAATTGAACTTTTTGTTCTGAGATGAGGATGACTGCTCAAATAAACTAGTCACATCCGTTTCAACTAGCATACAATATGTATCGATAGATGAATAAGATGCAGATGGCCAAAAATTACTGGTAGGCTAGAATTTTGCTATAGCATTATTTACATATAGCAACATGTGTTTGGTCTGCATGAGCATTTTTATAAAAACATTTGAGTCTTAATGTCTGGAAAATTTTGAAAAGTTCAATCTTTGTGACAAAAGGGTCTGTGGCTTTATATGGAACTAAACTTTTGTTTAGTCACATTAGTCACATCCCTTCCTAGTTATCTTAAAGATACAGCAGATTTCCTCCAGTGTTTATCAACTAATTATAATGTTGAACAGGATGTAATACTTGCAACCATGGATGTGACTTCACTATGTAACATTCCACATAATGAAGGTCTATTGGCCTTAAAACATTTCCTTGATTCACCTGTGAAGATGATGGCCTTACATCCAAATTCATCATTGAAATTGCTGAAATGGTTCTCACCAAATAAAATTCTCATTTAAAAACCAGTATTATTTACAGATTGAGGGCATGGCCATGGGGGGTACTATGACGCCTGACTATGCCGATTTATACCTTGATTTTTGGAGGATAAATATGTTTTCAATAACAATCCTTTTTTTGATAATATAATTTTGTTTAAGAGGTACATTAATGATTGTTTTGTCATTTACAAAGGTTCTACAACTGATTTTGAAAAATTTGTTCTATACATGAATTATTTAAGACCATCGATTAAATTTACTCATAAGGTTTGAACTACAAAAGTCAGTATTTTTGGATACTTGTATATCTATTGTTGATAAACAAATTGTTTCCTCTCTTTATATAAAAGACACGGCTAAGAATAGTTTCCTTCATGCTACCAGTGCCCATCCTACTCCTTTAAAACGTGGGTTACCTTATAGTCAATTTTTTAGGCTTCATCGTATTTGCTCTATGAAAGAGGATTTTGATGCTAAAGCCCAGAATCTATACATAGTTTTTAAATCATGTGGTTATTTCAATAAATGGCTTAATATTTCACTTGAGAAAGTTTGCAGTTTACAAGAACGGGAAGAAAGCAACTTGATTGTAAATAAAAGTAAGAAAAACTATTCTTGTGTTTTTAAATCCACATTTAGTCCATAACATAAGAGTCACTGGCACATTATTCAAAGTGATCCTCAGTTATTGAATGTATTTCATGATCCATCACTTTGTGTTTCTTCTAGGAGTTGTAGTATGAGGGATAAGCTTGTTCATGCAGACACTCATGTCCCTTCTCCGACTCTAACTGATGCCCAGGGTAATTTTCCATGCTACAGATGTACTTCTTGCACAAAATATGTCAAATGTCAATCATTTATACATCCTCGTACACAATATAAGATCAAACAATTGATAACTTGCAAGAGTACATATGTAATTTATATCATCATTTGTCCATGTTCTCTGTTATATGTTGGCAAAACCACACGTGCTTTACGCATCAGAATGATTGAACATACTAATGCAATTCGTAGACGTGACAATACATCTCCCATTTATAGTCAATTTAATCTTGTCTAACATTCTTTGTCTGATATGAAGTTCCTGGGCATTGAGAGGATTTTACCTCATAGAAGAGGTGGAGATAGAGACAAGAAACTGTAACAAAGGGAGGCCTATTGAATCTTTTAACTGAAATCTTTATTTCCTGATGGTGTGAATGAAGACTTTGAACTTTCTTGTTTTCTGAGATTTATTTTCTGTAACATTATTTCTGTATGGATGTTTATACAGTTTAGATTTCTCTGTGATTATTGATTCTCATTTGTGCTAATTGATGATTGTGATAATTGTTTGTCTTTCTATGAGGGTGCTTGCTTGTTGCATGAGCACTGAGGATAGCAACCTGCTGAAACGTTTGCTCATGTTTCTTTGTTTTTAATTCACATTTTTGCTCTATGCACTTTAATAAATGTAATTTCTAGACCTTTCTAGTCTTTTTGGATTCAGTGTGGGGTCAGCCATTTTTCTGCCTCAAAAAATTGTCTGTCAGGTATTAAAGGGATAGTTCACACAAAAATAAAAATTCTGTCAGCATTTACTAACCTTCGTGTTGTTTTGAATCTGTATCAATTTCTTTTTCTGATGAAGTTTTTTTGAGGAATGTTTGTATCCAAACCAATCAGAAGCACCATTGACTTGCTTCTATGGAAGTGAACGATGCTTGAATAGAGACAGAGTGTAGTTATGCAAATTTGAAAACCACGCCCACCGGGGGGGAACAATCCAACCGTCTCCATTGACTTTGTATTGCGAGAGGCTGCCTCCTTGTCATTTCTGGCTTATAACAAAAACAGAATAATGCCTAAAAGCTGCTGTGTGACAATATGTACAGATAACAAGCCAAAGAACCCAGAAATAAGTTTTTATAAGCTGTCGAGCCATAAAACCCAGCCTTTGAGGAGAAAAAAGTGGATCGCCGACTACATTTCCCCCTAGTGGACGCAGTTCTACTAATATGAGTACTATGAAAAGTTGCCTGTTTCCACTTTTGTGTCTTTAAACGCTTGTTTTTTGAGGTCGACAGCTTATAAAAACATATTTCTGTTTTTTTTGGCTTGTTAGCTGTACACCTTTTCACACAGCAGCTTTTAGGTATTATTCTGTTTTTAAGTTTAATCTGTAAATAAGTTTTTATAAGCTGTCGACCCCAAAAAAAACGAGCCTTTAAAGAAACAAAAGTGGAAACAGGCAACTTTTCATAGTACTTCTATTAGTAGAACTGCGTCCACTAGGGGGAAACGTAGTCGGCGATCCACTTTTTTCTCCTTAAAGGCAGAGTTTTAAAGCTCGACAGCTTATAAAAACTTATTTCTGGGTTCTTTGGCTTGTTAGCTGTACATATTGTCACACAGCAGCTTTTAGGCGTTATTCTGTTTTTAGATATAAGCCAGAAATGACAAGGAGGCGGCCTCTCGCAATACAAAGTGAATGGAGACGGTTGGATTGTTTCCCCCCCCCCCCCCCCCCCGGTGTGCGTGGTTTAATTTTTTCTTAGACATAGCTCATTGACTTAAATAATTTTGAGTTTGTGGGTGTGTCAAAAATGCATAAAAGATTATCACTATGTGTGTCCCTTGGGTATATAAATGCGAGAAACGTACGATAGACATGCCCAAATAATCAAGAGGCTTAACTGCTCTAAAATGTACTCATGAGGCAACTTTTGTTTTTTTGTCATCTGCAATTTTATGTGTTGAAATATGAAATATTGTGAAATGATGAAACACATCTACCAAAACCGATAGATAGTGATAGTTTAGCTTTTTACTTCTTTAAAATTATTATGTTCTGAAGTCCTAGAAGTGCAGAGGTTTCAAAATAATCACACAGCAATCTTGAGTTCTAATGCGTTTATCCACCACTTTTGATTGCTAGGATATATAATCTACCCTGATCGTCTGCTGTTTTAAAACAATTGACCGATGTCAGAAAGAAAAAATAGCTCTTATCTGCCGATACCGATTATAGGTCAATATATCAGTGCATTCCTAGTTATAAGATTAATGACGACTGAGGAGTTTTTGTTTTTAGTTGAACTGTTTCTTTAACAATTTTTAAAGATTGCTTAAAACAAAAATAATGCTTCCCAGGTTTGTTCATTATTAATGCATGTATATGTTGTCTCCATTAGGCAATGGCGACTGCAGCTGTGGGTCCTGTCAGTGTCACCCAGGTTGGTCTGGCGATATCTGTGACTGTTCGACCCGCACCGACACCTGTATGGGGAGTGGAGGATTGGTGTGTAGTGGGCGGGGCCACTGTGTTTGTGGTGTCTGTGAGTGCACTCAGCCAGGAGCTTATGGGTTCACCTGTGAAAAATGTCCCACCTGCCCAGATGCCTGTACTATCAAAAAGTAAGTTGCAGTGCACTTGTCATTGTCGTCATGTGTCACGGTTGTTCAGATTTTTGCTGTACAGGTGAGGACAAAACCTATAGGAAAAACATTGCAGAAACCCTCTTAGTGCGTCTGAAATGTTTTATTGTAAAATATAATTTTTTATCAGACTCTTAATGTAATGGCATCTACCAACAAACAGGTGTTTCTGAATGGCATGAAGCTGGGATTAAACACATTTGAAGCGAAAGTATTTGATGAACGTATAGTATGCGCCCAGAGCATTTGGTTAATATCATTAGCTCATTTTTGACGGAGGTGTCGTTTAGCTCCTTTTGCATCTGAGCTCCTCATTTATTCATACATGTGACCCTGCCTGTGAAATCCAGGCAAAGAAACTCATTGTCTAATTGTGAGATTAGAAGTTATGAGATTTAATGGAGAAATACACTCACCAGCAACTTTATTAGGTACACCTTGCTATCTGGTTGGACCCATTTTGCCTTCAGAGCTGCCTTAGTTCTCTGTGGCATAAATTTAACAAGGTGTTGAAAAACTTCCTCAGAGATTTTGGTTCATATTGACAATTAATAATGATTTGTTTGGCTGCACATCCATGATACGAATCTCCCATTCCATCACGTCCCAAAGGTGCTCTTTTGGATTGACTGTGGAGGCCATTGGAGAACAGTGAACTCATTGTCTTGTTCAAGAAACCAGTTTGAGATGATTTGAGCTTTGTGACATGATGCATTATCCTGCTGCAAGAAGTAGTCATCGGAAGATGGGTACACTGTGATTTTAAGGGGTTGGATATGGTCAGCAACAATACCTAGGTAGGCAGTGGTGTTCAAACAATCCTTAACTGGTATGAAGGGGCCAAGAAGATATATCCCCCACAATTTTACACCACCAACCTGAACCATTGATATAAGACTTTCATATTGTTTTACACCAAATTCTGACCATATCTGAAATGTTGCATTGATTCATCAAGCAAGTAAGCGTTTATGCAATCTCTATTGTGCAATTTTGGTAAGCCTGTGTGAATTGTAGCCTCAGTTTCCTGTTCTAAAAAAAGCCCAGTTTGCTGCTGTAGCCCATCTGCTTCAAGGTTAGACGTGTTGTGCATTCAGAGATGGTTTTCTGCATACCTTGGTTGTAATGAGTTGTCATTTAAGTTAGCTGGGTTTCCATCACACTGATTTTTTTATACTTTAATTTTTATTGAGAACAAAGAACACAGACAGATACAAGGGGAAAAAATTAAAAATAAGATAAATAAAATAAGATAAATAAAAGGGTCATCATGGGTAAACAAAAGGGAATTTTTTTTTACAATGATTAAATTACTGTATCACACTAAATGGTAGATGTGCATGATCCATTTATCCCACTATCTAATACAATTGACCAACTCAAGTCTTAGATAGAAAGTTAGACTTTCCATACGGAACACTTCGTTTACAATTCCCAACCACAGGTCTTTTGTTGGAGGATCAACCTGCATCCACTTGCGCCATCACACTGATTTTATGTGGATTTTGATGTATCGCATAAGAAAGGAGTGATGGAAAGGCCAAATTTTTTATAAAAATCCCCTAATGGAACCTATCATGAAAATCTGACTTTTTGAATGTTTAAGTGCTATAATTGGGTCCCCAGTGCTCCTATCAACCTAGAAAATGTGAAAAAGATCAACCCAGTAACTTAGTTCTGGTAAACCATTCCCTGCAAGCATATGAAAAAATAGGTAATTGACATTTTGCTCCCCTTGTGATGTCAGAAGGGTATAATACCACCCCTTAATTTGCACCATCCAACCACGGCACTCATTTGCATTTGAAAGGACACACCCAAAAATGGCACATTTTTGCTCACACCTACAAAGTGGCAATTTTAACATGCTATAATAAATGATATGATATTTTGAGCTAGAACTTCACATATGTACTCTGTATACATCAAAGATTTATTTGACATCTTAAAAAAGTTTTGTGAAATGTCCCCATTTAATTCACAAAAAAAGCTTTTACACTCGCTTGAGGTGTTTTTTGACTTCGGCATTTGCCGAATAAATTCTGACGTAGCGAACATTAAACCCATGTGACGGATTGTCTAGCTGTATTAGCTAACGAAGTCTTTCCCATATATGGGGCTCGACGTCGTCGCAGTGCCCTTGCTGCTAGTGCCTGCATAAAAAATTCTGCATTTCTTTTTCTTTGCACAGCATTCAGTTTGGCAATTACAGGCTGCACTGCTAGTAAATTTATAACTTGCCAAATCGTAACTAATGTCAGTCCTGTCTCCATTTTCTAAGCGTGCCTTGTTTTAGTTAATGTTGGTTGCTAGGTTACCAATACGCACCTTATTCGCATTCGTTTGTTTTGTTTGTTTTTTTGCGAATTTTGAAAAACTTTGCTTTGGAAACCCAGCTACTGTTGCCATCTATCATCTTGAATTTTGAACCAGACATCTTCTTCCTTTATTTCTTAACGCCATTCCAGCATCTACGGCTATATTCATGGCGAGAACCAGGTAATCCATACACAAGTTTATTCAGACAAGTTGATTTACACACAAGTTGGAGGAGGGACAATTTGGTATCTCAAATTTGCCTAACTTGCGTGTTTTTGGCCTGTGGGAGGAAACCGGAGTAAACCCACGCTAACACAGGGAGAACATACAGAAACTCCACACAGAAAGGCCACCTGCCCTAGCCGGGGCTCGAACCGGGAACCTTCTTGCTGTGAGGCAACAGTGCTACCCACTGAGCCACTGTGCCACCCTGAACCAGACATCAAGGAAGCATTTTCATCCACACAACTGCCGCTAACTGCGTATCTCTTTTTGATTTGTGTTAACAAGCAATTGAACAGGTGTACCTAAAACTGTGGCCAGTGAGTGTATATGTGCAAGTGTTTTTGCAAACATCAATTGTTTGTGTATGTGTGTGTCTGCAGAGAATGTGTGGAGTGTAAGCACTACAAGAGAGGAGATCTGTTTGAGAAGAACTGCAATAACATCTGCAGAGATGAGATTGTGCCGGTGGATGAGCTGGGTAATATCTACTGCAAAACAGAACATAGCCTATATCAACATCCAACAACCAACCGATCCTCAACATCTATCTCTTAATCTCATCTTGAGATGGCACATCCACACGCCACCCCACAGCCTCTTTACTAATAACAGTGCAACATCATTGCACACAATTTCCGACACAAAGTTTCCCGCCTTAATCTACACACAAAACCACAAGACACACAAAACATGCAAAACTTCACACATCTTTTGCCAATGCAAACACGTGTTCAGTTAGCTTATTCACTTGTTCACGTCTAGCGTATGCAGTGTAGAGCACATGAGTTTCTAATGTGTATGTGCACAATGCTCCAAATACATAATTAGCCCCCTTGGTAAATATGAGCAAAGAAAGCTGGGAAAATAAATCTGCATTGTTCCTCCTTTTTCTAGTCAGACTATCTCTTACCATTTGTAAGTTAGGTGAACTTCATCCATGATGATACCCATTACTTTGGCTTGAAAAACATCAGAGCCAAAAATGTCACTTCTTATCCAACAGCCACAGCCCATCCTCACCCCATGGCGTCAATATTTGACGCCACTTGACCATGCGTCAATATGTTACGCGGAGGGTATACCCTTCGCGTCATTTTTTGACGAACTGGGGACTTCAATACTATTGAGTCCGTTGCATTCTCTTTCCTATTTTCGTACCATTTTCTTACCATTTTCGCGTCGGTTTAGGGTTAGATTTACATAATGACATCCCTACCCAAACCTATCCCTAACCCCAATGTCAGGCGACAACTGTTTAATTTTGCATACCTAATAGTATTGAAGTCCCCAGTTCGTCAAAAAATGACGCGAAGGGTATACCCTCCGCGTAACATATTGACGCATGGTCAAGTGGCGTCAAATATTGACGCAATGGGATGAGGATGTGTTGACAGCCACGATTCCGGGCTCCTGAAAAATCAATGACCACTAATTTCATCCACCTCGTCGTGCACAACGGGTTGCATTGCCGTGATACCAATTTCAGCTGCTTCTTTCACTGCCGTGATACCAATTTCAGTTGCTTCTTTCACTGCCGTGATACCAATTTCAGTTGCTTCTTTCACTGCCGTGATACCAATTTCAGTTGCTTCTTTCACTGCCGTGATACCAATTTCAGTTGCTTCTTTCACTGCCGTGATACCAATTTCAGTTGCTTCTTTCACTGCCGTGATACCAATTTCAGTTGCTTCTTTCACTGCCGTGATACCAATTTTAGTTGCTTCTTTCACTTAGTCCTCAATTAGAAAACAGACTCTACACACGCGCTCTTTGGTGATGTGGTTAATTACGTTACTTTTGATCATCATCGTATTAAAGCCCCCCCTGACAATTCGATTGGTCCGAACAGTTTTTGTTCAAGCATAGTAGCGCCACAATGGAGAAACTCCAGACCGAACTTCCCGTACTCAAATGTTGTGGCTAGGGCTAAGTTCGGCCGGCACCCAGGCTAGAACTATAGTCTTTGATTTTACCCATTGTAATGAATGATTCATGGGATTTGGGCTTTGTGTTCATATTTATTCTCCTGTGAAATTGAAGGTTATGACTGGACAACATCATGTTTCAGGTCACCTTGGTGTGCTAAGAACATTTTAATATAGATATTTTAAAGTTTCTAAGGGGTAAAATAAATGTGTCCAGTGTGTATTACAGAAAATCATGTATTTCATAGTGTACCCCCCCAACACAATTTGCAGTTGTTTTACTTTAATCAAACATCATACTTTTGTGATTTGTTTTTATTAAAGCTCACAATGAGAAATGTGGATTTATTTTCACAGCTTTCTTTGCTCACATTTACCAAGTGGGGCACTATTTTTACCACAATCGTGTATGCATTGGATTATATATTTTCACTATAAACTGAAATGCAGGGGGGAAACATTACATTTACTAAGCATTGTATTTTTTGTGTTTGAACAGAAAAGACAAAACAAATAAATTTGAAGAAACCATAAACCAATAAACACTTTGACCAACAGGAATGTGTAGTTTTTGGCAAAAAGTTTGTTTTACAGTTCCTAAAGGAGAAGTGTTTAGCGGCTAGAGTTTTTATGAAGATTACATATATGTGAGAGGCTGGTATACTTTAGTGTGCAAGCTATTTTGAAAAACTGTAATTTGCTTCTACTTTTTTGACAATATGTATTTTTGTTCACCTGTTGATTTGCCATCTGTTTTTCCAGGCTTTCGTGAGAAGAACTCAGTGAACTGCAGCTACAAAGATGAAGACGCCTGTGTGCAAAACTTCCAGTATTATGAAGATGCCAGTGGAAAGTCCTTCTTGTATCTTGTAAAAGAACCAGGTGAGTGAAGGGCAGAGAGAAATAGACATTGTTACATGTAACATGCCTTGACATGTTGTCGAACATTCTTCAAAGCAGTGTGATTCACACGTTTACACATCAACACACACACACACACTATTTGGCTGAGGTGGTACAGTACTGGGTAATGTCTGTGTTTTTCTAGAAACCATAAAAATGTGTTATTTTTCCCTGTTACACAATCGCATTAGAAACATGCTTAAAAAATTGTACTGGATGGCAATTTATATATGATTTATTATTAAAGTGATATCACTCACTCCCTACACATGCACAGAAGCAACTTAATATGTAGTATTTACAGGTTAAGTGTGTCTTGAACAAAATTGCAACTCGAACGGTAACAACCAAATCAAATATTGTTTTTATAATAATCCCTTATTTATCTCCCTGATCTGTGTTGATAGAGTGTCCTAAGGGTCCTGATATCTTGGTGGTCGTTCTCGCTGTAACTGGTGCGATCCTGTTGCTTGGACTGCTAGCACTCTTAGTGTGGAAGCTCCTGATCACCGTTCATGACCGTCATGAGTTTGCTAAGTTTGAGGAAGAGAAAGCCAAGGCCAAGTGGGAAGCAGTGAGTTGCCACCCCCAAACCCCTTCAACCAACCAACACACACACACACACACACACACACACACACACACACACACACAGGCATGGATTATGACTTTAAAGTGCCCTGGGCAAATATGCACCACATATTTTTCGACAACAGTGTTGCACCTGTAACATACTGTACGATTTACAATTGCGCTTAAAAGCACATAAATTCACATATTCTTTACTTTCACGCCGAAAATGGCATTTTTATCGCACCAGTATAAGCCACTGACCTTTCCAAATCACATTACAGGGGAATATCCTTGATATTATTTACACTTCTGCATTTAGCAGACGAGCCTTTAGCAGTTGATCATTACAAAAACAGGCAGTATTACCAAAGCATTTACCTTTTTCCCCCTTAATAATACCTTTATTGAATTGTTTTTTATTATTATTGCAAAACCAGAAATGTTATATATGAAATACAATTTTGCATACATTACATAAAATGTATCTGAAAAATGGTAGAGATTACCAAAACATTTACTTAGCTAACACATGACAGACCAGTTACGTAATTGATCTCGTCTGAAAAAATTTTTAAGGTGCCAATTACTGACAGGAATAGTATAAAAAAGTTGGTTTTACCTTAGCTGATCTTTCGGGATTTCCAGTTCACATGTTCGGATTATATGGCCATTTTAGAACTGAGATGTCTGAGTATTGTAACCTCTTTTATGTGTGACTGCATAACGTTGTGTTTTACTCGCTCTCAACAGTGATGGAATGCATTAGCATAATTTATTTGTTAAACATTTATTTGTTATTTATTTATTTAAACCAATTTATTTTACCGTATTTAGTGCCATTTTATTAAATAAAGTTAAAATTATATGAAAAATTTACATACATTCGCCTAAATTATATCCTTATATGTATTAATCCGTCCCTGCACACACATACCCAAAAAGCAATAGTTGTCATTTCACCTAGGAGGTTAACTATAGACCCAATATATTATAAGTAACCCACTTCTAGCCAAAATAACCAGAATTTTTATGGCTATTAAAAGTCTTTTAAATGCAAAATTGCTTGATGGGCACACACTTACATCTCATTTATATATGTGACTGCAATAAACCAACCATATCCTATTGAAGGAATAAATCGCTCAAATATGAAATTTATCTTATGATTTACTTACCTTCATGCCATCCCATATGTAGATGCAGATGACTTCCTTTTTCAGCCGAACACAAACAAATAATTTTGTATTAGAATGCTGTCATGTTATTTTCTTATTTGGAAGCAAACCTGCGAAGCTCTAAAAAACATCCATCCATCAATTAAAGTAATCCAAATGACTCCAGTAGGTAATAAATGTCTGCTGATATAGAGCCGTTAATGCTTTGAGCTCATTCAGTGATTGATATTTTGCATTTTTATGATGTTGAAACTGAGAATATTTCAGGATGGTCATTAATAAAAATCACTTTTGTCTTTTAGGCTAATAATCCACTCTACAAAGGAGCCACCACCACTTTCCAAAATGTAGCATATCGTGGCAATAAAGAATAACATCACATCTTAGAAGAACTCATCCACCAATCACATCTGTGGGTTTCTCCAAGGCTTGTGGCTGTCTTATAATGTTGATTTATGAGATTAAAATATGGTACTAAATCATTTAAAAATAATAATAATTCAGTGGTGCAAAATAAGTAGCAAATTTACTGCATCTTCAGACATTTCACAGATATTCATCTCTTATTGATATTCATCCATTTTACGCCCTTCTTAAAGGGATAATTCACCTAAAAATGAAAATTTTGTCATCATTTACTCATGTTGTTATACATTTCTTTGATGAGATGAACACGAAGGAATATATATTTTGAGGAATGTTTGTAACCCAACCGTTTGTGAGCCCCATTCACTTCCATATTAGGAAAAAAGAATACTATGGAAGTAAATGGGGCTCACGAACGGTTTGGAACATTCCTCAAAATATCTTCCTTCGTGTTCATTAGAATAAAGAAATGTATACAGGTTTGTAACAACACGAGAGTGAGTAAATAATAACAGAATTTCATTTTTGGTTGAACTATCCCTTTAAGTCTTTCTTTATCATAATTTAAAACAGCTCAAGCTGAACTTTATAATACATTAGGAAGAACATGACAAAATTGAATGCAGATTTAATGCTAAAGTTTTGCTTAGAGAAGAATTGTACACTGTTCTGTCCTTACCATACATTTCTGCACTAAAAAAACTTTTTGTATTGCACTGTTATGAATTTGATGTAATATAATAATATTTTTCTACTTGCATCATAAAGTGGATGATGTCTAAAGGTGCCTTATTATCCATCACTCCACCCGCAGACTTGCACAAAGCTACAACTGCAATACATTTCAAACAAGTTTGAGAAAAACAGACAGGGCGTGGGTATAAGAACAAAAGCTCTGATAAAAAAACCCTCTCAGTGCGACTGACATTTTTTCTTGTAAATTATTATTTTTATCAGGCTCATAATAGATTAATGGACCAAACGGTCGGGATTAAGTGAATTTGAAGCAGAAGTATTGATACATGTATATAGTACGTGTCCAGAGCATTCCATTAATATCATTATATCTCATGTTTGACCAAGGTGGCATTTAGCGGCTTTTACATCTGAGCTCCTCATTTCCATAATGTTAAATTTAATAATATAAGCTCAGTAAAAACAGAGAATATAAGGAATGAATCCATGTGCTTAGGAATATACAGTAGTAACAGAAGCAATTAAGAAGAATTATGGAGATCAGTGACAGTGGTGTAACAGTGCATGAGACAGTAACACACACACACTGTATATGTGCTCAGTTCTGGCTTACACAAAGAAGTGGTGCAAAAAGCATTTTAAAAATAAAACGTATGACATCTTGTGAAACTCAAACCCAAAGCTCCTAATTATAGAGATATTGTTTTTACTAATCCTGTACAGAGCTGTTTGTGCTGCAATAGTTTCATAACCATTTGTCATAACATGCTTGAGAACTTATGACTGTAAACGTTTATATGTTGGTTTATTGAATTGTTTTATGCAGAAATATCCAATTCATGATTGTACACTTCACAATAAAGACATCATGGAATAAAACTGATTGAATTATTTACCATGGACATATTTAATGTAATAGAGTCATTCTGATTTCAAATCCCATTTAGCGAAGTTTTTTTTTCTCACTGTCAGGTTTCCGCCTACTGTCTAAAAGCATGCAGGTTAGGTAAAATGCCCCTCCCTAACTTGTGTATAGATTGATTTCTGACTTGTGTGTAGATTAACTGTTGTCACCATGAATATTGCCATAGATTCTGGAATGACAGTAATGAGTAAATAAATAAACAAAACAAAACATTTATAACTAAGCCTTAAGTATACAACACTAATGCAATGAAAACAATGTAAACTCCATTAATAAAAATGATAAATGCATTTACAAAATATCAGGGGAAATAATGACAGTTATGACTTCTATTTAAAAAAACTTCTAGAAGAGATGTGAGTGTTGCTTGTAAATATGATTCATCTGAAATAAATCAATTATTGTCTGAACGATTAAGCCAACGCCAAAATGTGTTTTCTTGTGCCACCCTGAAGAAACCCATTTAGACATTTAAAATCAGTTGATCTCCATATCCAGTGACATGAATTTGTCCAAAAAGAAAGACTAAGTACCTAAAGCCATTAGACCAAGGAGCAGGGTTACTTTCATACTAACCCATTGACAGTCTTTCAGTGCCCTAAAGAATTGTCTTGTAAGGCAGGCTAAAGGATGCTGGGGCAGGTTGTGCACATGTAGTGTAGAAGTCCCTGATCATTCATGAATATGACAGGTTCAGGTGACAAGGGAGCTGTCATTGCCCACTCAGGCACAGATAATGATCATATCACCAACATATCCATGTCTCTACCAATCACAGCTGCGTTTATTAATGCATAAAGTGTCAAAAATATTTTTTACAGAAAAAGCATTCTTAATAAAAATTCTCTGGAGTTTGACTTGTGAATTGAAGAAATGGGTGTCTTTATTGATGATGATGATGATGATGTCCAAAGTGTCAGAATAAAGTGCAAAGCATGAGGTTTAATAATATGTAAATGCCATGTCACATTCGTCCATGTATATGGCTTCTAGTTGACACATTCTTGCAGCAACACTTTTGCAGTTGCTTCTGAAACTTTTGTTGCCATAGATACTGACATGCACAATTTTCTAGAATTTTACCGACCTGTTGTTTCCATGGCAGCAGTTGAACTGGAGTTTCAATGTTGTTGTTTAAACTGTTATTATTAGCTTTCCAGGAAATGTAGATGTAAGTTATGTGTTGATTGACCAATACCCAGCCTTTATGTCGTGCAGTATGTAAACTTAATAATTTCTCATTAAGTAATTCTCAATGTTTAAATACATTTTATTTCGGACAGCAATGTGGTACTTTACTTTGGTACTTTTTGGGCTTCAACAGACAATTTGAACTGGGGTTACAAATAAACTCCAATTGGATGGAAAAAAGAGCTTAGTAAAAAACAAATTCTAACTTTTGCTTTTGTGTTTCACGACAAAATAACAGCACATGGGGTTGGGACTAAATATTAGGAAAACATTTAAATCATTTACATTTTCAGTTTAATTGTTTTTTTTTTTTTTGTTAATTATTGCGCAATGCCTAATGGCGGTCCACAGGTGGCGATCTTTGCTGGTGCTGAACAGCTAAACTGAGAGGCGGAGAGGGTTACACCAAAGTCCTTAAATAAGAAAAGTCTCCGCACTCGGCAGCCATGTTTGCAATGACACCGGCAGCTATTTCACCCATGCAAGACTAAGTCCTATCTACTTTAATGGAGAAAGACTGATATCTCTAAAGTCACCAGATAAAATCACAATTAAACAAAATATTTTAATAATCAATTGAAAATATTATTAACTGCATGATTTATTTTGTTTCGTAAATTAAAATTGCGTTAAAACATTACTTTCTAGGTAGCCACGCCTACTGCGCATGTGCAAATGTTGAAAGCGCTTAACAAAACTCCGTACAGAGCCTCTAACGATTGGCTCTTTTACCGGAGGACTTCCTTTGCAAGAGCGACTGAGCGTTGCACTTTCCTTTTTTTTGATATCTCGTATCGTTTTGTTCATATCTATAATCTTTGGCTACAAACACGACCATGTGCATCCGGTTCTCGTGACCATGGCGGCTCCTGCCGTTGTTGCTGAGCCTTCCACCGGGGAAAACGTGTCGGAATCTGCTAATGGACCCACGGAAAGTTTCACAGATGTCCAGAAACGACCGCAGTTCGGCACTCGGTTCCTGACAGACCCACGACAGGTTTTTCAACACAATGCATGGTTCGTGCTATAGTCGTTTTCTCCTACACACTATAACTACACTGCTGATGCTTTCTTACCATGAGTTTGTCATTTATTTTTCTGATCTTTTCGACCATATAACCAAAACATATCAAGACTTAATCCAATTGATGTCCAATTTCTGTGAAAGTGTTTCAAAGCTTGTGTTTTACCATTCATAGAGAAAATAATATATTACATAAATGCATAGTTATTGCTTTTGTATAAGATGTGTTTACGAGTGTGCAGCTGCAGTTTTTCGCGTCAGTAAGTTAGTTATATTTTGTCCTTTTGATACATCTGCCTTTTGCTTGAGATTTGATGATGGGTTTTTACCTGCTGTAGGGATAACGTGGAGTGGACAGCAGACCAGGAGGCTACTGCCCAGAAAAAAGTGCAGGAAAACAGTCAGCCTCTCCCTGCAGAAAAACAAGGTATGCAACAGCACATTCAACCTATCTACTCTCTCTGTATACCCTTAACTTCATTATGTATAGTTTAACTCTTGCTAAATGTTCTCTGTTGGCATCTCTCCTTTAGAGGAATTTGACAACAGAGCCAATGAATACTGGAATGATTTCTACACCATTCATGAGAACCGATTCTTCAAGGATCGCCACTGGCTTTTTACAGAGTTCCCTGAGCTGGCCCCTCAACAAAAAGCTTCACAGGTTACCAGAGAGGAGGGAAGCACAGATAATGAACCTAAGAACTTGTTAAATGGTGAACATGTTACTTCACCCCATGGTGAGAGTACATTTCCTGGAGCCTCATCATCCTATCGGATCCTTGAGGTGAGATGTTTTAAAAGCAGGTGATCAACCTCTTTACTGCACACAGTAAGGGTTGCAATCATTTAAAGAAACATTCACGGAGCACAGGGCTTAAGAAAAGTCTCTACTGTGCTACAAATGGTTAAATGATACTAAATGCAACTTCTGAAAGACTTTTTGCTTTGCATATGATTCTATGTGTATATTTTGGGATCTTTAGGTAGGCTGTGGAGTGGGCAATACTGTGTTTCCCATCTTGAAAACCAACAAGTGAGTGAATCTTCATTCTGCATATAAACCAGCTTTCTCCGTAATCTTTGCGTTTCTCAACTTTGTCATGATTTGCTTCACAGTGACCCAGGACTCTTTGTTTACTGTTGCGATTTCTCTGGCACAGCTGTTGATCTTGTCAAGGTAAGCAAAAAAACACCAGCATATTTCTTTAATACTTGTTTGTAAGTCCATGTTCAACCTTATTTATATTTCAATGTATTTCATGCCAGTCGAATCCAGAATATGACCAAGCACGCTGCCACGCATTCGTCCATGATATGAGTGAGCTGTCTGCAGAGTATCCAATGCCAGACCAGAGCCTAGACGTCATTGTCCTCATATTTGTGCTGTCTGCTTTGCATCCTCAAAAGTGAGTTTGTTTATCAGGCCAGGGGCCAGCAGTAACAGTAGCTCAACTGGTAGAGCATTGTGTGTTAACAGTGGAAAAGGTGATAGGTTTGATCCCAGGCAACACATAAGACTGATAAAACAGCCTGTAAGGCACTGTAGGCCACCTTGGATAAAGGCGTCTGCCAATTGCATTGACTTAGTATGCAAGCAAATTGTTCACATTTATGCATTTGACGGGTGTTTTTATTGAAAGTAATTTGGAGTACAATATAGTGGTATTATACATTTGTGTCCCCATTTAATTTGCACTGCTAAAGCAATGCTCTGTCAACTGAGCAATTCAAATGCACTAAATAGGAGCTACAGTAAAGTCTATCTATCTGCCTATCTATGTTCTTCTTCTGCGGCGCATATAAAGTTTCTGCACAAGATCGGCTTTTGGATGTCGCAGCATTTCACCATAATTCTTTGAAAAACATAGCAAGCATCATCGGACGATTTATTGGTGCACCCCTAGTTTACACGACTGCATTCTGTGATTGAAAATGGCGTACGCCAGCTGTTTCAATACGATGCATGATGCAATTACGAGTGTAAAAACATATTTTTTAAAATAATTAATGTTTATAATTTAATAATTAAAAAATATTTAAAAAATTTTTTAGAATACGGTTGACATTTGCATGGAATTGCTCTAATTTGGTGTGTTTTCGAGGGAAACGTTCCCATTCTTCTTCAAAAAATTATTTCTATCTAGCTACCATATTTTCCGGACTATAAGTCACACTTTTTTTCAAAGTTTGGCTGGTCCTGCAACTTATAGTCAGGTGCGACTTGTATGTCAAAATGTATTCATACTGACCTTAAAACTTTAAAAACACTAAACGATGATACAGAGGCCATTTCTCAATCTGAAGGCTGCAGCCTCTGGAGGTCGCATTTCTAAGCTGCATACTTCATTAAGACTGTCTTATTTCAGAACACTAACAATTATAAAGTTAACTATTATTCTTAGTTAACCGTAAATTTTTGTGATATGTTTATGACTTGCAAATGTTTTGCTCAGTTAAGATAAACCAGACTCGATGACCTATGCAGCCTGCATATGCGACCTCCGGAGGCTGCAGCCTTCGGATTGAAAAACGGCCAGAGATAACTTATTTCCTTGGTTTTTTCGTAACCAATATTGTTGCATTGTCACTCTCTCCGTCGCCACCAGGATTTTCTGCAATGGTGCTCATTTTTCCTCTAATTTTTGTGAAAATTCCCACTCCAAATCCACCATGTAAACCGACTGTGTTAAGGTTTTCCGCTTTGTTTCACGTCACGCAAGTGACAGCCAAACGCCGCACTATCTATCAATCCTTGCAAATTGTTTGTTTTCTGGATTATTGATCTATATCTGTGGCTGCTTGGCTGACCAGAAACGTTAGCTAACAATAACATTGTGTATAGATACATTAATAACATGTATGCCTTTGGCAAACACATTATCAAAAGCAAACATGAACACTATGGAAAAAACAAGTTTTCGGCTTTCAGATATTTGTAGTGTATTATTTTAAGGGACGGTTTCCCAGACATGGCTTATTTTCCTAGTCCCAGATTAAAATGCATGTTTGAGCTGCTTTTATTTAAAAACACCTTGTCCTGTTTAATTTTAACATATATCTGCTACATTGTTTTGTCTTAAATTGCACACTTGTATTGCTTTTTGTAAGGTATGTTCATAAAAACGTCTTAAATGACCTAATAAAAATAAGGGCTTTACCAGGATTAACCTAAACCCTGTTTGGGAAACCACACCCATGTGTTATATTTTTGGATATTGACTAATAAAGCATTGATTCTTGTAAATGCATGCACATATAATAAGCCTGATAATGTGCACTGAGCTGGTCATTATTACAAATCATCATTACATTATTACGATCAGAAGTCTTGATCACCCTGTTTTTTTTCTTTTTATTGCCATCAGTTAGCCTCAGTCATCCACTAATCAATATAATAACTTCTTTCTTGTAGGATGCAAAATGCTATAAATAGATTAGCACAATTGCTGAAGCCTGGTGGAGTACTTTTACTGAGAGACTATGGCCGCTACGACATGGCACAGCTTCGTTTCAAAAAAGGTGGATTTTGTGAAAAGTTCATGCATTTTTTTTTTTGTGTGTGTGTGTGTGCTCAATTTTGACTGCAATTTTGCATTCTGACTGCACATTAGATCAAATTTGCCTGCTCTTTACTCATTTAGGGAGGTGCTTGTCTGAAAATTTTTACGTAAGAGGGGATGGAACACGCGTCTATTTCTTCACACAAGGTAAATACCTGTTCAGACTTGTGTTGTATTGTCTTATGCCATACAGCAGCCTTTTTGTTGGTGATTAAAACTAGCTTACACAATACAGGGTGACAGAACATTGACCATATATGGATAAAAAAAGGAGGCCTTGCTTTCAAGCTAGCACTTTTTCATGATGTCTTAAATTTTCTATCAGATGAGCTGCATGATCTTTTCTCCAGTGCTGGATTGGAGAAGGTGCAGAATATGGTGGACCGGCGCTTACAAGTCAACAGAGGAAAGCAGCTGACCATGTACAGAGTTTGGGTACAATGCAAGTATCGCAAGGCTCTGGCACCCACTTAAATTCATGGCTGTTGTTGGCCAGATTTGGCTGTGCTGAGTGCTGAAGAAATGTTCAGTCTCATGCAGTCTGCTTGAAAAGGATGTTGAAAGACTTTAGGTCCCATGACGCACCAGTGGACTCCTAACTGCCCATTCATCACATTAACTTATGTTTTTAAATATGTTTATTTTAATTTTACAAATAAACAAGGATGCTGTTGAACAAACGTTAAAGCTGTTTTAAGTATCAACCTCTCCAATAGGGCTGCACGATAAATCGCATGCGATACCACGCGCATCACGTCAGTAATGCCGGTTCCTTGATTAGTATTAAATCGCCATCAGCTGTTTTCAGATGGCGCGACATTACGGCACAGAGCCGTAGTTCCCTGACAGTTGCTCCATCTGAAAACAGCTGATGGCGATTTAATACTAATAAAGGAACCGGCATTACTGACGAGATGCCATGACAAACACATGCGATTTATCGTGCAGCCCTACTCTCCAACTCCTTTACTCATTTCATCAGTTTTTATTTATTAAGTTAAGACCATAAGCTTTTATGAATAGTGCTTTTTCTTTCTTGGAAGTGTTTCTTATTGTAACAGGAAATTGGGTTGGGACTGTAAAGAGACTGTAAATTATAAATGTGTGCATGTGCTGAAACTTTTCATCAGTACATCAGCTGCGAACACAAATAGCCTCAAAGCTAGATTTCATATACCTTACCGTATATGAATAATTCTTGTTGGTTATGACATCACAACTGATTTCTCATGGTTTTGAAAGACCAGGAATTTAATAGTTGTGATTTCCTAGTTTGGAAGTCACAGAAATGTATACAATTTCAGTTCTAAAAATGGTATGTATGTATTAAATTAACTTTTTATAGTCAAGCTTATTTTGAAAATATTCATTATTGTCCTTATGCATTACAACATTATATATAGGGGTACTCAATCCTACTAATAGAGGTCTACCTTCCTGACTCTATAAACCTGCCTGTAACTTTAAGAGATAAGAACGACGATCAAACGGTTAAAGTTGGATATTCTCTGGAAAAGTAGCTCTCCAAGAACAGGATCAAGAACCCAGGATTAATCTGAAACCCAAATTAGTAAAACCTCTTTCTATATTATGATAATAAAGGACAATTTGACCCATTGTCCAATATAAAAGTTTTATCTAGCCTTTATCATGTCCAGTTTTATAATATCCTTTATCGATTTGTTTCCTAATGCAAACAATTGATCTACTTAGCTCTAACTAAGTCTTAAATGCCATGTGCATGTAAGGGTCTATAAATGTATAAACATTGTTTGCTATTATCATATCTTAATGTAAAGTCCCTAAATGTTGCCACTTAATAATGAGTCCAAAAGATGTCAGTTGATTGTAAGTCTCAACTGCAAATATCTTAAAGTATTTATAGATTAGTGAGCACAATGTCAATTTTATTGTACTTTTCAAAATAATACCATGTGATACCTTTACTGTACAATCCTGATGCCACTGTACACTATAGTAAAGTTGATATTTTATTTATTTGTTAAGCAAGGCGCTATCAAACAATGAAAATAAACGAAATTATATTGAGGGGTACTTTCATTGATAAGTACTGAATAGTGTATATGGGCGTGGTCGAAAGGTAGAAAAGTCTTGCACAATCTCACGAGAAAATATGAGATTTACTGATTATTGTTTACATTGCAAAAAAATTAGAATCGAACCGAATTGATTCTGAATTTACGAATCAGATTCCAATAACAATATGTCAAGCTACAACAACCGATCTTTTGCAATCGAGGTGTGCGGGCGGAACAGAATTTAAAGAGCAATTTTATCATTCCAGGACCAGATCCCGGTTCGGTGCTGACCCGGAGCAGGGACGACAACCAAGATAAACTGATATCTGATAACACCACCAAGATTTATTAATTTAAAAGTAAATCCACTACGTTTGGAGAGGAAATCTCTAGGTAAAATTCTGCGGTTAGGTGCCACATTTCCTAAATCTGGCAGTAAATTGACATCGAAGAGGCCAGCGGAGAAAGGCGGGTTCGGGAGATCAAGCCCCACATCAAGTCATCTGAGGTCTCGCAGTCCTCGGCCCACAGTAGGACGCGGAGCTGGCGTCCCCTAGCGACATTCTAGGCATCGAGCGCAGGCGGGGGTCGGGGATTCGACTGAGGCCTAGCGCTGAAATGTCGGGCTGAGGCGGGAAGGGCGAGACGGGAGACCATAAGAGGAGAACGGTCGAAGAAAGAAACCAAATTAAACAGCAAAAGGGGGAAAAGACACCGATATCACAGGTACAAAGACAAATGTGCACGTTTAAAGCGGTTAGACGGGGATATTTTCATGTCTGCGGAAGAACAACAGACAATAGAGGCAAAATCGACGGGTAAATAGTGACTGAAATGATATTTAATATATATTTCTTGTGTTTTTGTTATTTGTTAATGTTTTTCTTTCGTAAGCTGGTGTTTGTTTGGATTTGTTATCGATTATTTTAGTCAATCACACACATCTCATGATGTAGCTAGGATGCTAGCTTAATAACCATGCTAATTCATCATGTTAAAGTGTAAAAATAAACGGCATACTGCAAATGTAAGGTTATTCTTGGGTTTTTTTTTCTGAAATTGTGAGTTTAAAACATGTTGGATGTGCAATGAATGTGACTCAACTAAAGCAACTGTGTAAGCTCTCTAATGTTTTAATAGTTTTGTCTTGGTTGGAAAACATATAGGGTTTCATGGTGTTTTTCCGCTTCAGACAAATCCTCCAGACCATATATGTTATTGTATATATTGTATAAGTGTTTGACTTTGCAGTCATTGCATTTATTTTGTGGTTGAATAAATAACTAAACTAATTGAATTTAACATTACAAAATATGTTATGTTATTAAGTTTACATGTTCTGTGTGGTTGATAATGGAAATGTAGAAATTAGTCTGTAAAAAAAATCTTGCAAATTTTCCTCCATACAGTATCGCTTTGGGCGGGAGAGAACTAATGATGAGGGTAGATGGGGGTTGAGGGGGGTGACTTGGTCTCAGAATGGTCTCGAAAACATGTAGGGCATTAGGTACATATGACTCAACTTGTCACACACATCACTGTCTTGTCAATCTGTCAACATCACTATGACTACATAATGTAATGCAAACTCTTCCTCTCTCTCTCTCGCAGCCATGATGGAGGAATTGCACAGCTTGGATCCTCGCAGGCAGGAGCTGCTGGAGGCGCGCTTCACTGGAGTCGGAGTTGCCAAGGTCTGTCCTCTTTCATTGAAATATTTCTGCCTCATCACTACGATCTATCTATCTATTTATTTATGATAATTACAAATTCCTGCACATACCTTCCCTCTTGCATCAGACCTCATCCATCCATCCATCAAGCATCTGCAGCATCATTCTGTCTTTTCCTTCTTAATTCCAGCACTCATTTGTATGTTTTCTTGGGCTCTGTGCCTGTCTACGTGCATGTTTAAGTTAATTTTTTCCTCTCCCTGACTTTACTGCGCCTGCTGTCTGAATAACGCTTTTATTTTCTGCCATTTTCCACACAAGCTCATGCATGCCATTAAAGTGTAAACTTAGCAAGCAGATCTCTTTTTGGTTTAAATTACTATCCTTCTTAAGACTTTTCAGACAGATATTCCAGAAAAAAACGCTGATAATGTATCCCGGGATTGTATGATTTTTGTTCATTCACACTGCCAGTGATTTTCTGTGCGTGCATTTACACATCTCGATTCCCGTAAAGATCCTGCAGCATCTTACGTTTGCTTATTATCTGCAATTTTTCTCCTGAGAATCCACACATGTTCATTTTTTTCAGATTAGATCATACACTAGCGCATTGCACACCGTTTTATTATGTTGGCGATCCATCTCAGTTACAGCTTGTAGTCTTGGTCAATCCCTTACAGCAGGGGTTCCCAAACTTTTTTTCCTGCGCACCCCCTTCTATGTCCCAACCGGGTTGGCGCACCCCCAATCCCCATTTAAAAAAAAATCCAAAAAAGCTTTATTTTCTCACCATAAATACTCATGTTTAATCATGCGCAAATAACCAAGGGCCGGTTGCACTAGCCGGACGTTAAGAAGTTGGGTGTAATAGTCCTACGTCGGGCTTAGCTACGTCCAACATTGTGAAAAATATTTACGCCTATTGCACCATCTGAAACTACGCTCAGCGTAGATGATGCGCGCCCCGTGTATGCGTTTAACCACTGTGATATTTAGACGCCATTCGAGTTTACTATGGTAAAAAACGTACACTTACTGCCGTCAGCTAATAGATGACATATGAGAGGTTTCCTCATGTTTACCAGTGCGTCACGTGCAGACCCATCAAACACATTAACGAAAGCCTTTACTGTTCGCACAAAAGGTGTATAATAGTTTGCAGATTCATTATAACAGCTCAAGTTTCAAACAAAATTAAATGAAAGCTTTTAATAAGTTCTCTACAGTAAGTATTTATGTATTTTATTATATAATTCATTGGCGGTCTCTTTACCATGCATGAAAACACATTGCTCGCATATCCTGTGCCCATGTCTCGTCACATTTCATTATTTCTATTTTTGCCATAAAAAAGTCTCCCTCTCTTGGTCCCTCTCCTCCTTCGTGACTAACAACTTTATCAAAAGACATCCCACATGACAGTTTCCCTGATTTCAGTCAGTTAAGCATATTTATAATATATATGGAATGAATGAAACGAGTTGGCACGGATATAGCGGCTGCAGTGCATAACAGAAGAGCAGTGCGTAGAAAAAGACAGCAGCTGTCTTCTACGTTTCTATCAAAAACTAATAAATTATAGTTTTTTATTTAAAATAAAAGCGATTACAAAGGAAATGTTTACTGTTCATTTTTTTATTTATTTATTGTATGGAAAAATCCCACTTAAAGAAACAGACCGCCATTAAATTTTGCCTCTCGCGCACCCCCTGGTGGCAGCTCGCGTACCCCTGGGGGTGCGCGTACCACACTTTGGGAATCCCTGCCATACAGCATTGTTCCTGCCATTTGGGCGCGTTCCGTGACCGATGCCGGCAATGTCCCCATCCTGGGCTTGATCCGGGTATCAATTCCGGGACATGTTTGCGTTTACGCAGGTGGCAATTTTATGGCAATTTTCTCGCATCAACGTGCTGTGTAAAAGGGGCTTTCGAATCCCCTTGAGAATAGTTCTTATTCTGGTAGAGAATGTCACACCTTCCAATTTTGTTTTTGCTAAATTCTTGCTCTCATCCGTTGGAGGTGTGTAAGACTTACAAGATTAAATTTGGATAATTGGTGACTAGAAATGACATCTGTCTGATTCACTGTCACATATTGACTGAATTAGTATTTAGTTTGTGGAGTAACTTGACCCTGAATATGTGATTTGACCTGTCAAGGCTTGCTTTAGAAAATATATTGTGCTGTTTCAGTCTCAAAATTTTTTACGTTTAATAGACACTCACATTTTATGTTGTAGTTATTCAAGTGTTTACCCCTTAAAAAAAACTTTGTTATTTAGTTGAGGTTGTCGGTTTGTTTCCCAGGGAAAACGCATACTGATATAGACATATAGATTGAATGCACTGGATTTCGCCTTGTATAAGTGTGTCTGCCAAGTGCATAAATGTAAATGTAGTCTAGATCACCATGGTAATCAATTAGCATTTTTGATATGTGACTGCATTTATATCATTTATATAATATGAGAGTCAATGCCATGGACTGAGCAATATTATCAAGCAAGCTAGATTTTATCAGGGATTTAACAGGTCATTAAAGGAATAGTCTACTCATTTTCAATATTAAACTATGTTATTACCTTAACTAAGAATTGTTGATACATCCCTCTATCATCTGTGTGCGTGCACGTAAGCGCTGGGGCGCGCTGCGACACTTCGATAGCATTTAGCTTAGCCCCATTCATTCAATGGTACCAATCAGAGATAAAGTTAGAAGTGACCAAACACATTAACGTTTTTCCTATTTAAGACGAGTAGTTATACGAGCAAGTTTGGTGGTACAAAATAAAACGTAGCGCTTTTCTAAGCGGATTTAAAAGAGGAACTATATTTTATGGCGTAATAGCACTTTTGGGAGTACTTCGACTCTGCGCAGTAACACCCTCCGTCTCCCATTATGAGAGGGAGAAGGTGAGCGGACTTTTCAGGCAAGATTTAAAACACCTCTCTTTCCTTGAAATGCTACCACTTGTCCAATTTGGTTCTCTGCAGTTCTCCTTCCAACCCTTTCTTATTTGATAATTTATTTTCCTTCAGGCCGACATGCAATGATGAGGGAATTGGAGACAGAATTGGGCAGGAGTTTGTCTTTTGCAGCCTTTTAAACCCTGGCATTTTTTGAAACACTATTAATCTAGTCATTTGTCTTCTTTCTCTCTGCAGGGTGCTGGACAAAACGAGTCATCTAACCAGAGCCTTTGCAGCGTGGGCTCTCTCAGTGACAAAGAGCTGGAGGTTAGTACCGATTTGGTCCTTGTGATGTGAATTTGTTTTTGAATCTATATAATATCTCAGGGCAGGTTTGCTTCATTTGGCGCCATGTTTTAATTTAACCAGTAATGTTGCACAGGGGCGTCTGGTTGGAAAGGTGGTTTTCTTAAATTTTTTACTTTTGTTGCCCCCCCCTTTTCAGCAGACACTTCAGGGCTCAACTCAAAGAATTGTATATACTGGCCCGGTCAGGCCAGTGGTTCAGGTTTTCACTGGCCCCACCAAATTTTTCTGTGTCACATATTTAAAATAATAATTCAGAAGTCAAATATAATTGTATACATAGTCATCATTTGTTAAGACAATGCTGTTGGCTTTTCTCATTAGCCTCGAGGTTTTGTTTACTGCTTCCAACGAAAAAGGCTCCCCAATTATCTGCTTTTCCTGGAAACTGACAGCAAACTGTGCAAAACATTGCATAGTTTCTTTCGTCATGTTTTACCCAAGTAAATGTCTGCTTTCAAGATTTTAAATAATTACATTTTGCGTTTGGCCTCATGATTAGAGGGTGTCGGCACCATCTTAGCGTCTTTTGGCTCTACTAGCTGACGTAACCTGCAACTGTGTCCACAACAACCAATTAGTTAGAAAAACCTCATGACATTGCTGAGAAGTTAATGTTTGCGTTGCATAAAATGTGATTGTAACATTGCATAAGACTGCATATAGTCAAAAGGCCACAGGCAGAAAATATATTTTAGTGACTGAGGGCGAAGCCAGTGCCAATACTGTTTACTGGTCCGAGTGTCTCTCACACTGGCCCCGGGGCATCGGGCAGTCCTTTATATTAGATTTTGTTTGTTTATACTTCTTTGTTATGCAGGCGTTTAAAAGTGTGGTGTTTAATTTATACAGCAAGGCAGTTTTTGAACAGATTTGCCTGCCATTAGCTATGGCTTGGACAAACCGAAAACTCTTCCCAAAATAGCGCAGTCACTTTCTGGTGTAGTTTAGATCTCTTTAAAAGTAACCAGAGTAAAGGAGGGCTGGGACGATTAATCCCGATTCATGGTAATAATGCGTGTCTGATATTGATTTTGAATTACAAAGGTGATATTACGAACAGCTTTTTTATGTACTACTAGTCTTCGATCAGCAGTAAGTCATTATCAATCTAAAATTACTGTGCGTTTGAGTCGTTTATAACGTGCATTTGAAAAAGCAACACTCGTCAAACATAATCATTATAAATATTCTTTATATCATGAAAATACCTGAAAAGATTTGAAGAAAATTGATATAAGTATGCTTATAGGCATTTCCTGGAGAATCTCACGATTTATCGTCCAAGACCTAGAAGTGAAGCGCAAACAAGAACATAAAATATGTGTCATCAGCTACCTTGATAAAAACAAGTTATTTTTTGTTATTGCTTCGTATGCTTATCTATCTAGTTGATCAATTATGGGCTCATTTTAGTTGCATAGGTCCGATGGCGTAGGTCATGGGTCTTCAACCGGGGGTCCGTGACGGAACTGCAGGGGGTCCGCCAAATGATGTTTAACGACAAGCTATTTTTTGCTTAAACGTAAAATATATGTACAAAACGTTACAAGTCCCCTTTAAGTTGTGCACGTGCGTGGCCGCATAGGTTTGAAGGCGCGCGTTCAGTTTAGCCAGCGGACCAAAATACAATATCTAAAGATTATAAATGTCCACTCAGGAAGCAGCAGTAGCGACAGAAAAGTCATCATAAAACAGGTAAATCTAATGTGTGTCTTTCTTTCAGAATGTCATTTTAGAATCAGTGCGACATGTTGTCTCATCTATATTTCTGAACTTGGACGTACGGCTGTTTCACGCGGTTCAGATTTAAAGCGCTAATTAAACAGTCAAATGACACCACACCACGTCTGTATTTTAAACTGTGACAAAACTATCGCTCGCATTTAAAAATTAATGAAACGCGCGCCGTGATGGTGCTTTGTGCAAGATTCAGAGTCAGGTTGAAATCCGCCTCTCAAAAAGTTTCCCCAAAGAGATGCGCTCGGACTCGTTGCATGTTGTTCTCCTGAGTCTGATATGAAGCTATACAGAAAATAAACCTGCGTTACTTAAACTCGTGACAATGATGATACACGAGAAAGGCAACAGACCTCAGAATTATAAAGTAGCAAAATCTCTATCCCCACCAGAATAGACAGTCTTTGTGCCATTCACCATGATCAGTCTTCTTTATAAACTGAAAGCCCTTGTCCAATTCACAATAAAATGAAAATATATTACACTGCAAATACCTTAAAATAATATAATATTATTATATTAATACAAAAACTAAATATACTTTAACAAAAAAATTATGCATGTTAATAGTATGGCTGTGTGACAATATGGTTTCTTTCTATTTATAGACCGTTTCAGCAGTAACAATATAAACAACCGGCTGTCACGGTCCGCACGTAACTTCCGGTAAACTCCGCTAAGAATAAATAACAACAAAGTTCTTTAAACGTAGTTTATTTATATAACAAGCAAAAAAACAACACATAGATTACCTAGGAAACCAAAACATTTGTTATTTTTGACGAGGCATTCGTTCAAGAGATCAGTTTAGTAACTTGTCAGACCATTAAAAAAACGAAACCGGAAGTAAGGTTCGGATCCAGACGTGTATCACGTGCGTCCAATGAAACCGTCTATAAAACATTTCCAGTCCTTGATTCTGATTGGTCATCAGTTGTACTTTACTCCACTTTGCGTTGTGCCTATTACCAAAAGGCAGCCTTTCGTACCTTACTGCTTACTTAAATATCTCTGTTTTACACATTTAGTATTAGGGGGGTCCCTGCTCCATGCCTCTCTCATCTAAGGGGTGCCCGACCCAAAAAACGTTGAAGACCCCTGGCGTAGGTTACCCGTTGGTTTTCACATATATACTCCTGCGTTGTTGTCTGCCTCGACATGCAAACACACATGGTGACCGCTTGTAGGCAGTATCCACACATGTAACCACAGCAGCAGCGCAACCATCAATGAAGAAGCAGCTTGACAAGTTTAACCCACAAACGAAGAAGCAGCAGTTTATTGTGTATGTTTTGAGAAGACCAGCAGTGATGGAAGTAAATAAACAGCGACTTATGTTGCAGTTTGAGTTAAATCACTCCTCAACTTGGTCAATCTTTGTTCTCACCATCGCAAACTGAAATCCCTATGATGCAGTTTTTTTACCTGACAGAAGGGTTCTAGAGGACCAATCACATCGCTTGCGGTCTGCGCAGAAATGACGTGCTGTTAAAAATTTGGTGAGGTGCACGACACGTCAGGTTACTCCAAGGCTACAGATAACCTACGGCGTAGACCTTGCGCACAACTATAACATGGGCTTTAGTGTAGTCTGCAGATGTTGGCCTCTTGTGTTTTCATGAGGTTGCATGAGCATGTAGTAGTGATTAACATTTAAATGGAAACTTCAGGAATGGATAGGGTTGTGGAATGAGGTGATGTCATGAATTCTCTTTGTCTTTCTCACTCTGTGATCATTGTTCTCTCTTCAGACGCCCGAGAAGAAATCCAATGATCAGAGAACACGTAAAAGGAAAGGAGACCCTTATGACAACCAGGGTGAGTTGATTTGAGGATTGCCGATGACACGGTGATTGAATAATCAGTGCGTTTCACATCCAAGTGTCTATAAAACGTGGTTGTTATAATTCACATTCTAAAACTGATCTGCCATCTTTCTCCCAGGCAAAGGAGGAGCCAGAGGACACAAAATCAGTGATTATTTTGAGGTAGGCCTGTGTTCGTTGTCAAAAGTGGAAAAGCTTAAAACTTTTCATACCCCGTTTACACCTGTATTTAGCGTTGTCCACTTGTGATCTAATCGAGCACAATGCATCTTAATACCAGTTGTATTAAACAGCCTCTGTCTGGGGCTGTTTACACTTGGTATTAAGATGTGTTTTCATCGATCGGATCACAAGTGGACGAGAGAGACACATTAAGTTTACACCTGGTATTTAAATCCATCTCTTTTGTCCACTTTCGACCGCTTCTGTCCTGAATACTGTGAGGGGGTGGTCTGTGAGACGGTGGGCGAGTCTCTCTGCTGTCATTCAAACGCGAGCAGGAGTAATTATGAGTTTATATGGACGCAAATACCGATCGAAAGTGGTTTCGACTACCTCTGGATGTGGTTGAAAGTGGTCGAAAGTGGACAAGCTCAAAACGTTTAAACACCGTTTACACCTGGCATTAACGTCGTCCACTTGTGATCCGATCGACGAAAACGCATGTTAATGCCAAGTGTAAACAACCTCTCTGTGAGATACAGCTGTCAGCTGTGTTTCAATTAACAGCCATTTAACGCCCATTCTTGAGCTTTCACACTAACTTGTGATTCAACTAAAGTGATTTAATCATAAGTAATACGTGATTAAATCAGGCTTAATTGTCATGCTTATTTTTGTTGGCTCTGAACTCTGGCTTTGTTTGCATGCAGTTTGCAGGGGGCAGTGGTACTGGCACTAGCCCAGCACGTGGCATTCCTCCAGTGGTGCGCTCCTCGCCTCAGCACTCTCTTTCCAACCCTGCTGCTGTGAGTCTTTTACTACTTGACCCTTTCTGTTCCTTCACAAACCTTATGTATCCTGTGTGCATTTCATTTAGTGTCATAATATAAAATTCAAGTGGTTGGTACCGAAACTGGTGAAATTTAATAATTTCCATAAGTTATCTTTTAAAATGCCACTAACCCAAGTTCTTAGATGTCTAATCATAAAACAGGCAGGCAGCCATGTATCTATACTGTGATATAGTTTTTGCTGACCCTGTGTTTGTTTTTGATTGACAGGTGCAGCAAGGAAGCCCCTCTTCTATAAGCTCCGTGAACACAGACCACTCCCATTCCTCCTGTCTCCACAAGCCAGCCTCCACACACACCCAGCACCGAACCACACAGGTATCACAGCATTACTGTGCACCTACAAAGCACATTCACAGTTACAGAGACTTTAAAGACTCCTCTATAGCCCACCACTCACTCACCTTCATTTCGGTTTTCAGTCGGAGTTGACAATGGAGAAGTTAGCAGCGCTGGAGAGCAGTAAAAGTTCAGATCTGGAGAAGAAAGAGGGACGTATTGATGACCTGCTCAGGGTATGATGATCTTTAGTTTTAAACACATGAAAAAAATAAACCAAGTAATTTTAGAAAGGGACAGAAATTAATCAGGACTTAGAGTTGACAGTGTCAGATTTTATTTTGGTCTACTGAAGAATAAGGTGCTCGTGTTGATGGGGTTTGTGCATTGCAGATGAATTGTGACCTGCGCAGACAGATCGACGAGCAACAGAAATTGCTGGAACGGTGTAAAGAACGACTCAACAAATGTGTAACCATGAGCAAGAAACTGCTTATTGAAAAGGTGGGTGGGATGTTTGTGCTAGGGATGGGCATTTTCCAGTAATTTAATATTCGAATATTTAAGCTCATAAAGAATGAATATTCAAATATATTAATTAATAAATAAGTGTTTTGTATTTTTCATTTTGTCACAATTTCACAGAAGGCTTATAATAAGGAAATATCCACAACAAGCTAAGCTTTTATTCTGTATATATGTATATATGTATTTTTAAGTTGAAAACATTGTAAAAAAATATATTTTTATATATATATAAATATAGCCTACAGAAAAATCACGGAGCGAAGTCTGAGTCAAATAGTTTCAAATCGGTCGTTAGTACGAATTCAGTTCTGTTTGATCCTACAGAAATTTTATTATACCAAATAAATACACAAACCCAAGTGAAGATTAAAGTTTGAGGACTTGACAAAGTAGCCTACGCTATCATGTAAACAAACTCAAAACACGAAGGAAGAACCCTGCGCAAACGAAAAAACATTGACTACATAACCGACTGCTCGGTCGGCATATGAATATCTTCTCTGTTTAGTTTGACATGTTTTTGTGAAGAAAGACGAGTAAATTTAGTCTACCTGCTCCAGTGAAAGCCTGTTCTTCTGACTACAAAAATGCCGGGCTACGGAGAAAACTCTGCTCCGCGGTGGTTATCCGGTAAAAACAACGACGGATCTAACAATAATATCTAAATTTACCATTTTTTTACAAATAACTTAAGCTGGCTCGATACCTTATTGCTGACTGTGCAAAGTTACGAGCTTAATTTAACAACACAAAGACGGGGCTATTATTGTTTGCTTTTAAACTGCCATGAATGTGCAGTTATCCGGTTCATTTTCGAAAGAGCACCACATATAATACATTTTCTCAGTTTCGTTCTCTGTGTCTGTCTCGTTATTAAAAACAGAAAGTAGACAATATAGCAGGAAGCTTACAAATCTCTCATGATGTGCTGATGGGGGCGGCGGAGAAGCACGTCTAAATAACACGTGAGCCGGTGGCCAAAAACGGACAACCCGGAGTTAAAACTAAATACTTAAATTCATCTGCAATCTGATTTGCCAAACAATCAGAAATACGTACAAATAAATGTACATGTATATTTTACATTAAAGTATTTTAAAGTATAGATGAAGTGAAAAAGCATAAAATAAGTCGGAACCTTTCGGTGGCACATTAAAAACAAACATTCGAATAGCATTTTTTCTATGTAAAATAATTCGAATATTCGTGCCCATCCCTAGTTTGTGCTAGCATATATCGAGTTAAGTACGTATAGTGAGTTTTATATAATTCCTATATTGTTGGTGTTTTTCAGTCCAAGCAGGAGAAAATTGCATGCAGGGAAAAAAGCATGCAGGACCGGCTTCGTCTCGGCCATTTTACCACCGTCAGACACGGAGCGTCCTTCACCGAGCAGTGGACAGATGGCTATGCCTTTCAGAACCTAGTCAAGTATGTGGGCCGCACGTGTACATACTTCAGATGCTTTATTGTCGCATACACACACTTGCGAAATCCAGTCAGTTTGTGTATGTGAAGAGAAAATGGCTATGAAAAGCCATATTAGATTTCTGGTGTAATTTACTCCGTTATCAACGAAACTTGTACAATTAGAAATCTGTTGTTAATTGAAGTAGCTTAAAAGTCTTGTGACATTTCATCATTCTTGTATTGGTCAACATGACTTGTATTGTCATATTGAGATGGCTGTGTACTCAAGACTTTTACATACTTTTTCTGTATTTATAACCTGAAATCATAAAAATGTATTTACTTATGCATGTGTATGTAGGCAACAAGAGAGAGTGAATGCTCAGCGAGAGGACATCGAGAGGCAGCGGAAACTTCTGATGAAAAGGAAGCCGCCCAACGCCAGTCAGACTCCTCCTCCGAACCTGGAACCCAACAAACGCAAGAGCAAAAGCAACGGCGCAGAGAACGAGATGTAAGCTTGCTTTTTGCTGGGCTTTCTGTAGTTTGGTAGCAGTAGTTTTGTAGTAGTGATTCATTGTTTATCAATGTGTTCCCAGGTTATCATTAGCAGAATACCACGAGCAGGAAGAAATTTTTAAATTGAGACTCGGCCACCTGAAGAAGGTATTTATTCAGATTTATATGACGAATGTGATGGAATTGATGTTGTCAAGGTAGTAAGTTTTCGTGTCTAAGTGCTGTGTGTGTTTGACAGGAGGAAGCGGAGATTCAGGTGGAGTTGGAGAGGTTGGAGCGTGTACGTAATCTTCACATTCGAGAGCTCAAGAGAATCCACAATGAAGATAATTCCCAGTATGCTCCTTTCTTTCCTCTGTTTCTGCAATAAGCTTAAGTTTAGATCATCAGAGTTTGTATAATTGTCATCGTTGATTCATGACCGAACTTAAGCTGGATTTATCTATTGTGGTGTGACTGTCTCTCTGACCCTTAGGTTTAAAGATCATCCCACGCTAAATGACCGTTACCTGCTCCTGCATCTGCTGGGTAGAGGAGGCTTCAGTGAGGTCTATAAGGTGAGAAAAGAGCTGTGATGCTGACAAAGAAAATACAGAACGATTGGTTGTTTCTTGGACTTTCACCTTCTGTTTTACCTTTTCTCTCTAAACAAAAATACAGCAAAATATAAATATTTTTTAATAACTCTTTCCCCGCCAGCATTTTTATATGATTTTTTTTTTTAACTCATGTTTTTGTAGGCCTTTGATTTGACTGAGCAGAGGTATGTGGCTGTGAAGATTCACCAGCTTAATAAAAACTGGAGAGATGAGAAGAAAGAGAACTATCACAAGTAAGTGTAATGCAAACATTTTTGCTTTGACTAATGCAAACAGCTCACAGGCTTGCTAGGCACATTTTTGTAAACATTTATAAAATGCTCTTACCTTCTTATTCCTATTAACAGGAAATATGAATTACATATGCTATAATTGACTAATGTTGTTTCAGACACGCGTGTCGAGAATATAGGATCCATAAGGAGCTAGACCATCCCAGGATAGTTAAACTGTATGACTATTTCTCACTGGATACAGACTCGTAAGTAATTGAGCTCTTGTTGAAATGTCTTCATTTTTCTGATCTAAAGCCAGTTTCATTTTTTTAAAGCCAAGTAGTGCATAATAACTTCATTGTTAAAATTTGTATATTTTGTCTAGATTCTGCACTGTACTGGAGTACTGCGAGGGGAACGATCTGGATTTCTACCTAAAACAACACAAGCTAATGTCAGAGAAAGAGGCTCGATCCATCATCATGCAGGTTGTCAACGCACTCAAGTACCTAAATGAAATCCGCCCACCAATCATCCATTACGACCTCAAACCAGGTATTGACGCCTTTACCCGCAGACTGTGTTTTCATGGGTATTAAACCTATGAACTTGGCATCGCTAGTACTATTCCCTACCAGTTGAGCTTTGTGAACACAGCATCTCCCAAGATAAATGTTAATGAGGTGTAAACAGAAGTACTGACTTCTGTGTTTGGCTAGGTAACATTCTGCTGGTCAATGGCACAGCTTGTGGAGAGATTAAAATCACAGACTTCGGACTGTCCAAGATTATGGATGATGATAACTATGGGGTGGACGGCATGGAGCTGACATCACAGGGGGCGGGAACATACTGGTGAGTGGATGCACACACGTATGGGTGATTCTCACGAAATCCGGATTTAGAAGGTGTCCAGCATCAGAACTGTTAAAACGCTCTTGAAGCCAATTATTTTGCACATATAAGATAAAGGTCTGAACTTACTATAACCATTATTTTTTGAGGATTTAAAAAATATATTTCCTATAGAATTATTTACATTTTTTAGATTATCATTACCATTAAAAATTATCATTACCACAACATAGTATTACATTAAATATATGCATTTACAAACTCATGTTTCGGTAATGAGAACTAAAAAGTTGTCTAGGTACTATGACAAACAAAATTTCAACTTTTATCTGGAGAGAAAAAATAAGAACTGCTTACCTGGTAGCCATCTTGAGTGTCACAGTCAATTATGTCCCCCAACAATTTTTTTTTAAATGTTAAGTTTCTTGAGGGCTTAAACAATGATTGAAAATTGTTGCGGAGGATGAGAAAATTGGTCTTGGACACATTTATATTCCTTATTATTGTCTCTACATTTGTAAATGATCATCAATTACCACGTTTCTTTACTGTAAATGTTTATAGTATAAAATACACTGAAGCTTTTTATTTTTTAATTATAAATATTTCCATGTCAAAGAACCCAAATCCAGTCATGGACACATTGTGGTAATGAAAATGTTTCCCTTAAATGTGGGAAAAACAACAAAATTGGTTTGTATGAAAAGTAGATGAGCTATCATTTCAAAACTCATCTCAGCATTTCTTCTTGCGGTCCAGGTATCTTCCCCCAGAATGCTTTGTGGTTGGAAAAGAGCCACCCAAGATTTCCAACAAAGTGGATGTTTGGTCAGTTGGTGTTATATTTTACCAGTGCCTCTATGGGAAAAAGGTAAAGGATACTGTGACATTTCTCTTTGTCCGTTGACATGCACAAGTCTCTCTTTCTTCTCATCTCACTTTTTGTATATCTCCGCACAGCCGTTCGGTCATAACCAGTCCCAGCAGGACATCCTGCAAGAGAACACTATTCTCAAAGCAACAGAGGTGCAGTTTCCTCCCAAACCAGGAGTCTCGCCCGAGGCTAAGGTATTTATGCTCAACCGGGTGTTGATTATTTCCTCTGTGTGTTCTCTTTCCCAGAATTGATGTATTTGAGTTTTACGAAATGAATGGTTTATGAGCCCTCAAACCGTCTATGCTCAGATTTCTCTAGGAAAGTATTTTAAATCCTTTTAGATTTGGACTCAGGTTGAAATTGATTTATTAATATTTTCCCTCATTATTAAGTCACCATACCAAACTGTGTTTAAGTGTTTTTCCAAAGTGACAGTAAATGCATCAATACCCATTTTTAAAATAATGTTTCTTTGTTTTACTGCTTTATCATGACAGGTTTAAATGTTTCTGTGGCTTGTAAGAATGTAATGCATACTTTTGCCTTCTCTTTCTTGTCTACTTTAGGCTTTCATTCGCAGATGTCTGGTGTATCGCAAGGAGGATCGTATTGATGTTCACCAGCTGGCCAGCGATCCCTACCTCCTCCCTCACATACGCAAGTCAGTGGCTGCCACCGGTAACTCCAGCATGGCCATCGCCTCCACGTCTAGCTCCTCCAACAGCAGCGCCTCAAATTGAGACCACTCCATACCTTGCTTGTTTTGATTGAAGGAGGAGAGATTGGTGCTATTGCCCCACCCCTCTCTGCAGTGCACTGGAGGTGGAGTCTGACACCCCCTACCTACCAAGCAAGGGAGCAGGAGGAAGGGAACCGAGAGGGATGGAAACGACACGCATTCCCCTCCGCCCTTCTTCCCCTCCCAGGCGTCTGGAGGGTTGTTTTAATATTTTGTTTCTTGTTTTGCGATTGAAAGGGGAGTGAAAAGCGCCCCTAAGAGGGAACCTGAGGAAAAGGAATTAAATAGGGTGTGTTGCCTGTGAGAGTGTAATAATGGCAAGAACTGCAGCTGCTTGGACAGGTGGAAGAGATTCGTATATTGCCCTGCACCCCATAACACACACACACACACACACACACACACACGCATACACACACGCGCATATAAATACGTTATAACGAGGTCAGCCTAATTTTTCAATTGATGGGATAAGCCTGTTCATTCTAATGTGCATACTATATTCCTGGAGACAATCTTCTGATGCAAAGATTGTCCCAGTACATCTCCTTTCCTCCTTTTTCTTATGGAAGCAATACTGGCAATGGTTTAATTTCAATATGTTTCATTTTAATCCGTCTTTCTAAACTATTGTCAGATGAAATGATAAATGCTGAGGATAATTCAGCATAACTGGACTTTGGAGTAAGCTAATCTTTAAGTGCTGGAAATCAGATATTTGTACTGTATGAGGAAATGTAATGGACAAGTCTAGCTGTATCTGAAGATGTTTGTCTATGTGTCTTGCCCCCTTTCACCCTTCCTGTTCTATGACCAAAGCTGAGCTCTACCAGTAGGTGGCGCTCTATGACTTGATGTTTTTCTTTTATTTTGCTTTATGCTGTTATGAAAGTGCATTTTAGAGCATATTCTTTTAGATTGTCTTAGCGACACTAACCAATGGCCCCCGTTCTGTTTCTCTTCGTGTAATTGGACAGAATCTTAACATTTTAAAATGAGATTATTTTTTGTAATTGATGAAGTTTTTCCTTGCATAGAAACACAGACACCCATGCATTCAGATATACACACATTCATACATGTTTAGATCCGGATTGAATTGCTTGATTCAATCTATGTGGGAAAAAACTCTCTAGAGGGGGCGGAGCTAGTTCAGGGGTACAGGGCAAAACTGGGAATGTTCATTAAATACTATTGGTTATTAATATTGTGTTGTCTGGTTCTTTTCTTTTTGTTCTTCGATTTGGCTTATTTTCAGATGTTGTGGCTAATTTTTTTTTCACTGTAGGTTGAAAAGGTTTTAAAATTGCTGTGTGCCTCTATATATGAGACACTTGCAGGCCAAGTCAGGGTTTTTGCATTTTTGAGCTGTAGTAAATCAAAATGCTGTAATGTGTTTTTTTATATAATTACATTTAGTCTATCATCAACTTAATGTGTAGTCATTCTCACGTAGTCTCATTCTCTGTAGTGACAGGCAGCAGGCTGTTTATTAAGTTACATGCTATAACCTTGTGCATTTTGGTTAAACGTGTGGGTGCAGGTTTTTACTCACCTTGCCTAAAAGTTCAAGGCACTTACCTTATCAATCAAATAGCTTTCATATGTGGATCTCTGTACTTCTGACTGTGTGTGTCTGTTATTTTCATCGATTCTGAATGAAATGCAGATGATGGTATGTTTTGTTCCAGCTCCTCGGCAAAGCTGGATCTGTAGCGTCTGTCAGTTTGATGCCAAGATGTGCAATGGATCCAAATGGATCATAGACTGCGCTTAGTGAAATGCAATGGGAAGGCTGTGGGAAGACATGTTAGTCAGTGTCAAGCTATTACGCCAGTTTTTGTGGATTGTGATGGCTAAGTGTGCGTTTCTGTTAGTATTTTGTGCTTGGCAATAGGTTGAGACCCTATGATTTTCATTTCAATCAGGATAACTTGGATGTGTATTTGTATGAATCATTGATCCATTCAGTCTGAAGGCCAAATGCATTAAGGTTTTCAAATTTATGAGGAAAATTAATTAGAGTGTGTTTTGAACTGAAGTGAACGGTCTTTGAATAGTCAAAGGTTTTCTATCAAAATTAAAGTAGCCTGCATTCTTTTACAGCATGCACTGCTTTCAGTTTCAAACAGCATTCCTGCTTTTCTGCAAGGATTGAAATATTCCAATCGCAGGTACCCTATTATAGAGTTTGCATAACTTGCAATAATTAAATGATGATAATTGAAAAGTAAACGTTCCTGTCAGCAGAACACAGACTCGTGGTTTGTTGTCCTGATTAAAGGCTCAGGCAAGCACTAGCTTGAACCTGTGGATGATTGCTTTACCACACCAGGCCTGTCTAACTCTTCTAACCCAACTATTCCATCCAGCCTTTGTGATCTCATGGATGATTAGATTACAGGAAACTTGTCATGCATTGCAAAATAATCTAACATTCTAAGGGTTGTTAAAGCAATCCAGTCTAAATTCATTAAGATATGTCAAATCAAGAATTTGACTGGACAAACAATGGCTGCAAAGAAATTATGTAAGTGGAAACTAGACAGTTTGTCTCGTGTGCTCATACTGGCAATAAGTAGATCCAAGTGCTTTATTTTACACTTGCTTCCTATTTTAAATAGCTTTTCTAATGATTCAGAAATATAAAGTTTAGCTTGAGCCTGTCTAACATTGTTTAAATAATGTTATCTTTTCTATATCTGCCTTTAGGAAAATTAAGCGTGGTTTATTATAGGAAAAGTGATTACAATTTTTATTACCAAATTGTAGTTGTAAGACACTACATTTGTGGTTATTCCCTACTGAAAAATCCAGCAAAGACCAGCATAAGCTGGAAGCTGGTCTAATATGGTCCTTCCAGCCTGACCAGCTAAGTCCAGGTAGACCTGCTTAAAAGGTGACCAAAACACAGCTAGACCAGCTTAAAAAGTTAGTAAAACACAGCTAGAGGAGCTCAAATCAAGCTGGGAGACAAGCTAAAACCAGCTCACCAGCTTATGCTGGTCTTAGCCGGATTTTTCAGTAGGGTTGTGTCAAAATCTACACTGTAAAAAGTGAAAAGTTGGTTCACAAGTTACTTCGATTCGTAACACCCACAAAATATAAGTTTAATCAACTTAAAATTTTCACCAAAAGTAAAACTAAAGTAATAAATAAATATATGTTTTTAAGTATCACCGATTGAAGTAATTTTTAAAGGAGATATATCACAAGACTTTTTTAAGATAAAAAATAAATGTTTGGTGTCCCCAGAGTGCGTATGTTAAGTTTTAGCTCAAAATATCAGATAATTTATTATAGCATGATAAAATGCCACTTTGTAGGTGTAAGCAAAATGTGCTGTTTTTGTGTGTGTCCTTTAAAATGCAAATGAGCTGATCTCTGCACTAAATGGCAGTGCCGTGATTGGATAGTGCAGATTAAGGGGTGGTATTATCCTGTTCTGATCACAAGGGAAGCCAAATTTCAATGACCTATTTTCACATGCTTGCAGAAAATGGTTTACCAAAACTAAGTTACTGGGTGGTTTTTTCACATTTTCTAGGTTGATAGAAGCACTGGGGACTCAATTATAGCACTTAAACATGGAAAAAGGTCAGATTTTCATGATATAACTTTTCACTTTTTACAGTGTTACCATAAAACAATGGTTAATTTATTGACGTAATTGGTAAAACAAGACTATTCTGAATAATACTGGTAATTTGAAACTACTGAAACAACAATTAAAGATTAATACAGACAACCTGATGCTACCAATAACCTTATATAATGCTTAGCAGCTTAGTAAATTAATGTTTCAGATAGAAATGTAATAACCTTGAATATGCATAACTATGCAAATGCATGCTAATTAAGTGCATGTTTCTGCATTATATGTGTGTGTTTATATAAATATGTGTAAATATGGTCAGTAAGGCCCACCCACATGTAAAAATACTGTAGTTAACTTTAAGATTATTATAGAAAAGTTGAGTACATTTTAAAATACTGTAGTATAGTATTAACTATAATGAATTGATAAATTAGGAAATACTTTCTTACTGTAGTCGACTAGTGAATAATTGTAGTTTATTACTTTGTTCATAGTATTCTGCAGTATTATCAATTCTAGTGAATTTTATCAAGTACTGTATATACTTTATTACATTTATTAAGCTAGGGTTCCAAACATTATTGTAGGCTTATCATGGAATACTAGCCTATTGCTAAGTATACCGTATTTTTTTCAAGTCGGATCTAAAGATGCTTATATTTCTTTTCCCAAGTAAAACCTCCACAGACATAAGTAAAAAATAAGTCCATAGACTAACCTGCGCACATAATCCCGATTTTCGGGTAGTCATTCAAATTTATCTCCCCGCCTTCCTTCACTTCACTCCCCCCGGGTCGAGTGAGTTGTGTGCGTGTCCAGGGAAAGTAAACGGTCATTCAGTCCACGCACACAGCTCCACACATCCCTGACACAATTCATCTGTTCCTGCTTCTTTCACCGAGAAGTAGGAAAATCGATTTTCTGTCCGTTTCACCTCTCCGCAGACATGAACCATCACGGTGACGGTTACCGGGAACGCAGCTGGCGACGCGCATGGATAAATGTTTGCAAATGCACTTTATATTTATTTTTTGTATTGAGTTTGGAATGGAGCACCGTTCAGTCAGGTAAGAAACATAGCGGTAGGCATTTCTTTATTGCGACTTTTTAATAGTTTTTGCTGCTATTCATGTTAAAGTGTGTTCTGATATTTTTAAATTAATACTTATGTTGTGATAAATTGGGAGTTTTTGAGTGTCGTGCTGTTGTGTTGGCCCCGTGGCTGCACCGATGTGAAGGAATGCCACGAAAGTCCAAAACTCTTGAGTGGAACCAGATGTGAAGGAAAAAGAGAGGACGGGGGAGGGGAGTACGCTGGTCGCTTTTATGTTTTATAGAGCAACTTTTTGTCAGTAAAGCGACATGTTTTTGTCAACTGTCTTAATGCTTGTTTGCACGCATTGTTTGTTTCGTGATGCTGTTAACCTGTGTTCTCGTGCGGTTTATTTGCATCCCTCGTGCAGATGTGTCCTAAATTTCCGTTTGCACAATAACGAGTCGCAGCTGACGACTGACCGCCGTCTCGGTGGTCTTGTCTCGTTTTTAGTGCTCCACACAACTTCATAGTCCAACCGAGACAGACGGAGTGTTTTTGCACCTCTGTGTCAGGGACTGTCAGGGACCTATTAAAAAGATAAAAGTAGTTTAGAGGAACAGTGCCCTGTTGTTACACATTGTTGTGCAACCTGAGACTGCAGATTTTCCTTCATTTTGCAATACAAAACAACTACTGTGAAGTTATATATAATTCATATTATGCATAATATTCATTATCAGACAAATGTGGAAAAACTGTCACTAATTGTGTGTGTAAACCTAAGTGTACAATAACTACACAAAACATTCCAACTTAAAAAAAAAAACAAAAATACACAACAGTATTTTTCCTAGTACATTGTAGTACACAGTCGTATAGTAATTTACATTAATGTAAATGTAAAATAGTAGGCTATACTTTATATTAACTATTGTAAATTGATGAAGTGTAATAAATACTGTTGTATACTATTTTTCCATAAGGGTTAAAACCAGCTCGGCAATTAGCAGTTTATGCATTATCAACTTAAAAAATATATATTCCTTAAAATTACAATAGTACACTAAGTCCCAGTGCATAAATAGAAGAAAGTTTGTCTGTGCTGTGTGTATATAGCTGCTTTGTAACAGTAAACAAGGACAAAATTTGGTGTTTTTACCCAGTCCTGGGAGCATTAGACCTGGTTTTGGTCTGGGTTGTGTTTAAGGTCAGAGCTCTGACTCAGTTGACAGTGCAGTAGCATGAGATGTGAAACAAATGTCAGCCTGGATTTCCTGTGCGTTGGTCAATCACTGTGTTTACCGAACAAACAGATCATCTATACAAAACCCTGACCTCTCTCTGCACCCTTTCTTTGCTCCCCCTCTCAACTCTCTCTCTCTCTTCTCCGTATATTCCAGCTGGCTGGTTACAGCTTTTAATCTCTCTCTCTCTTTCTCTCTCTCTCTCTCTCTCTCTCTCTCTCTCTCTCTCTCTCTCTCTCTCTCTCTCTCTCTCTCTCTCTCTCTCTCTCTCTCTCTCTTTCTCTCTCTTTCTCTCTCTCTCTCTCTCTCTTATTTAAAAAACATCTGTAATAATAAAGCTTTAGTGGCCCAGAATCAGGGTTCAGGAAACCCACATACCATCACATGGCTAGCTCAAACTCTCTTTCATGGACTTTGCCCCCCCCCCCCCCCCACTGAGTGCTTGTTTCTTCTCGATTTTCGATTTTTGAGGCTTGTTGCACCCCAAATTCAGAAGGCAGCAGTGTATACTGTGAATGCACATTGTTAAAACAGCAACAATGGTATTAAAACCTTGGTAGCATTGCAGTGGTTTGTATTTGTTACACATCAATGAGATGCTCTGTGTTTCTTTTAATGTTCTTATTTATTTAAATTCACAAAACTTGTCAACAAAACATAGATTAAAATTAAGAAACAAATTATATGAAACGAAATTCGTTTTAAGGAAGCAAACAAAACCTATTAAGTGATCGAAAACTATGTCTGACCCACTTCATTTTTCTCTTCATATTGGCCTTTTAATCCATTACAACGCATTACAAATTACAGCCTGTCTTTTGTAATAAGCTACTTAAATTGAGTAAAAAACAACAACAACATTACAACAATGTTCAAACACAACAATACTCAAAACATAAAACAGACAGGTTCTCTATAGGTTACATGTTAAAAAACAATCTGCAATCTGAAATATTGCACATTCACTTTGAAAATGACGCTCTGTCATGATCAAGCCAGCTGTTAGTTTACATAAGACTCCATCTTTGTCCGTCTACACTGCAGCGCAACCCTAGACTTCTCAAAATGAAACGGGGTCTGCAGCATTTACAAACGACTCCGTTTATGAAGGTCGAAAAACCGTCGGAGTAGTCTGAATGAAAGGCGTAAACGTGGCAAAAGTAGGGCTGTCACGATTGTGAAGTTTGGCTGAAGGTTAATTGCCTACTAAATTGTGACGATTATGACGATTAATTGCCTGTTTTATGGCTTTGATGGTTATAACGATTAATTGATTGTTTTATTGCTTTGACATTTAATTCTCATGCATTTTTTGTTTGTTCATGAAATAATTTTACACATTGTTGTGATTATTTAATTAAATCTTTTGCAAAGTTTACCTGGCAGTAAATATTATATAACACATATTTAAAAGTAGTTATTTAATAAATATATTTTTCAAAAACTGAAAATTCTTTATAAGAAATAAGTAAAGTATCTGAAAAATAACAGAAAATAAAAATGCAATCAAAATAAACTGACACCAGAACAGGCCTTAAATAATTGCCAATCCTACTAAGGTCATATTAGTACTGGCCTACTGGCTGCAATTCCTTACAGATCTTTAAGAATAGCATCCTTCACTTCCCTAAATTTGGAATTGCTGTTTTGGAAATGTATGTTTTACTAGGCAGTTCATACTGCTTATCAAAGTTTTGCTGCATTTTTTAAAATGATATTTTTTCCACAGTATTGAATGGCTTTGTAATGTATTGCGTTACACTGTCATTTATGGAGCAACTGTCTCGTTTATACAGGCGCTGCAGCTCCCCTTGTGTTTTTTAGAAAGATGTGCAATCATTGCGGTGATCTGAAATCATTGCGATGAGGTCAAACAATCACGATGAGACGATTATTTAATCATTGTAACAGCCCTAGGCAAAAGTTATGCGTTTTAAAACGTAAACGCATTCATGTAAACAGGGCCTAAGATAAAATAAGCTTACATACTGCTTAATCAATAAAACTGTGCATTCTTTATAGTATGTTTTCACTGTCGTGTTACCCATATGTTCTTTGACCTACAATGTAATCACAACAATTATGATCTTAATTTACGCATGTGTTGTTAAACAAGTACAAGTAAACCACAAGGAATACATTACTTGGGAACTATATCACTTAAAAGAACTGTATGTTTTCCGAGAGATTTCAGGTATTTTTTACTAATTTCATTCACTTTTTGAATGGTTGGAAGAATGTAGAAATATAGGTATAGTTCCATAAGCTATGTTAAATAGCTGTTTTCATGAAAATCTGATAAGTTAATCTCTAAAATCACTTTTAGTATGCCCATATCAGAAAGGTAATTGTCATATGAATATGTTATTTTTCAGGCTAATGTTTTGACTTGGATTGTAATGTAGCGTAAAGTGTGCATGCAACAGATGTGATGTCTTGCATCAGTCCCTTCTTCAAGTACTTAGACCACCCTGAGAAAAACTATTTAATGAAATATTCCTCTGCATGAAAAGACAAATTTCACCCAAGATATTCGTATCAACATAACATAGTACAAACTGATAATAATGTATTCAAATGGCTGTGTAGCATCATCCATAAGGGGTTTTATCTACCATCTGGAAAAAGGTTAAGGAATATTCATGCCAAAACCACAGACTGAGAAAAGTTTCTTCCTGTAAGCTTTAAAGACTGCTCAATATCTGACACACTTAAAATGCACTGTACACCCTCTCCCAATTCCTTATATACAGATAAAATGTTTGTTTTTTCTCTGTATTTGTTTTCTCTGGGCTTTCTTATTATTTACACTTTTTTATTATTGCTGGTGCATAGTGTTTGTATACATTGTTTACTGGAAATCTTGGGCCAGCTATCATGGTTATTTTTTTATAATTTCGATGTAGTCACTTCGATTTAAAGCAACACATAGTTCACATACTGTACTACAGGGAAAACGCCTCTAACTCAAACTGAAGATTGGTAAAATTACTTAAAGTATAGACTTGCTTAAGGGCATAATAATGAGAGCTTTTGCAATCCTTTTTGGGGGTATCAAAAAAACTAGTTGTTTAAGCTCCAAGCTGTAACCACGACCCTACACCAGCCCGATCTCCAAGAAACCATTACATTTTTCTCCATTGACTTGGCTTGCAGTAAAATAGTTTGACTTGAATGCTCTGGGTGACCTCCAGGTGTTCACACAAAACAAATAGATTTAGAAGATGCCCAAGAAATGCCTGAGCTTGCCAATTTTCAATGACTAATTTATACCTTTTCCCTTCATCTTTCTGAGGTTAGTTTAAAAAAGTTTTTGGTGTTAATGTGACCAGCACATCTGTGTACCACCTATCCTTTCCCCCAGGGTCTTACCTCAACCAAGTACCATCACGTCACTTAGGGTCCCAGAATGTTTCCAATGTTATGAGGAAAGAGAGAAGCAGAAAACATAAAAAGAAAGACTTGTTTTAATCCCACTATGCCACTGATTGATTTTTATTAGTGAATGGAAGACTCATGGAAAAATTGGTTGGATCTTTTTCAGCTTTTATTATTTAAAGGACAAGTTCGGTATTTTAGACTTAAAAGCCCTGTTTTCAGATTGTTTATGGTCAAATAGAATGGTTTTGACTGAAATTTCGACATTTTCGGCTGCCCTGAGAATTTTCGCTTGTTTGTGTTTCAGCTCAGACCTCTACAATGGCTTTATAGGTGCACTGGAACAATCCTTCCTAAAATGCATTAAACTTTCGTTTACAAAGACGTGAAACTCACCGAGTGGTCAGGGGTGTTCACTGGTATGCTCACACAAAAATCCGCTCCAAAAGACGCATTCCAACAGGTTTTATCGTAGTTTTTACCAACTCCCATTGACTGTATTAGACGTCCTGTGAGGTACGGTATTACTCCGCGCCGGGAACTTTGTTTCTATTCTTGCAATTGGCAAAGGCGGATTAGCGCCACCACCTGGGCTGGAGTGTTTATTATTCAAGCTCTAAGCGGAAGAATGTACGGGTGTGAGGCGTTTGGGGAAATAGGTCCACAAGTTAACAACGAATGCTAAAACAGCTGTTGGAAAGCATCTTTTGCAGCGATTTTTGTGTGAGCATATCAGTGAACACCCCTGACCACTCGGTGAGTTTCACGTCTTTGTAAACTGAAAGTTTAATGCATTTTAGGAAGGATTGTTCCAGTGCACCTATAAAGCCATTGTAGAGGTCTGAGCTGAAACACAAACAAGCGAAAATTCTCAGGGCAGCCGAAAATGTCGAAATTTCAGTCAAAACCATTCTATTTGACCATAAACAATCTGAAAACAGGGCTTTAAGTCTAAAATAACCGAACTTGTCCTTTAAGGTCTCACTACGTGTTGGATTTTTCCACAGGTATTTCATTTGCCAGGGCTTGGACTTATGATGCTAAACAGAGAGATGAGTGCATAGGACCATAATGATGACATTAAATTACACACCAATGAAACAGAAAGTTACACACACATCAGGTCAAATAAAAGTATTACTGTTCTTCGTCTCATAGCTAATTTCAAAGTAATTTTTGCAATGACTTTTGAGTCACCAGAATTTAGTGTGCTTTTAAGTGGATGTTTGGAGTCCACCACTAACTGCTATTAATCATGACATTAGACTAGTATAATAGTCCCAA